>NW_015159806.1:66799-72642 GCF_001447785.1 Gekko japonicus
CCCTGATTCTGCCCATATAATTTTGCTTCATGGTATCTGTGGCGTCCTCTTATTTGGGGAGGACTGGTTTTCACTTTAAATTACACTTTGTGTTCACAAACAGGGTAGTTTCTGCTGCCACCAGGAATTTAAACAATTTCCAAATCTTCTCTCATTAACTGCTGTTGGTAATGTGATCCAGGGTCTGGGCTTTTCAGGGGTCTCTGTGGCCCTGAGGAAGGATTGAACTGAATTCTGGGTTAAACTTAAACAAAATAGGATTTATTGAAATAAGAACAAAACAAGATGCTGGTTATCTGTAACTGTTTGGGAATAAGGAAATTATGAATAAACTGGTGAGGTATCACACACGATCTTCTTAACATTAAGATCCCACTCTGACAGGAATCTCTTTCACAGGCAGTCACACTGGCTTAGCTCTTTGCACTATAGGCTCTCTTTCACCACTCATGGTCTCACAGACCCTTCTCATAGCTCCTTCACAACTTTAGCTTTTACAGACTTGTATTCTGAACTCTTTACTCTGTATGTTTTCACACAGACTCTGTCAGCTCACTCACTGACTCAGTAACTGAATATCTCCAACTCAAAACTCCAACTGATTCCTCTAACTGACTTTCATAACTGACACACCCACACAGATTCACTTCAAAAACTCCTCCCACACTCTATCATCCTCCAATCACACCACACTTGTCTCCCTCAATCACTCTACTCTGCTATCACGGCACTCCAACCAAACATTTAAAGAGACACATACACACTCTTAAAACAAGGAATCATTGCAGTATCCCATTCCCCACTTACTTGGCCAATAAAGAACTGCCCACTTTTGTATTTGCTATAGGCACAAAGCATTGAGAGATGATAATACTACATTAAGTGCCCTGTGGAACAGTTGTTTCAGTCGTGCTTGCAATTGATATGAAGATAACTGAATAGCAACAATCACATGCTAGAGGTTGGAAAGGTCTCTAAGTAAAGGTAAAGGTTTCCCTTGCTCAAAAGCTAGTCAAATCCCATTAATATTTCATTCTAAGCCTAATATTGTTTAATTCCTGCAGGTCACTGTGCATACTGTCCTGTATTTAATGGCTTGAATCCAACCCAGTTTTTATTCAGTAACGATCAGCAACTTGAACTCTGGGATCCTTCTCCAACACGTTTTAGATTCCTTTCCAGCAAAACTCTTGAAACGGTTTTATCTATTTTGATCATAGTCTTCTATTTTTGTCTTCTGCATCCCTTCCTCTGTTTCTTTTCCTTTAGAAAAATCCTGATTCTGTGAAACAAAAACACTTATTCCATGTAGACCAAATGATGTTGTGAATACAAACACTCATTTTCAGTGTATACTGAACTAATGCCATAAAAACCTCCAAGTGAGTCTGTCCGGAAACAATAAAGGCAAAAGGAATATAGAATCGCAGCTTCCTAATTTTCAGTGTGTTTGTAGGACTTTAACACCCACATTCTTAACTGCATGAAATCAATGGCAAAAGTAACCACCCTGTGGATTCCTTTCCTACCTCCATTAAGATGACATATGGACTTGGACCCAGTAAACCTTGAGCACAAAGGATCTCCCTGCATCCCTCAGAAAGCTACACCTAGAGCAGGGGTGTCAAACATGTGGCCCGAGGGCCAGATCAGGCCCCCAGAGGGCTTCTATCAGGCCCTCAGTGGAACTGGCTGTCTTCTGCTTCTTCTAGTTCTGCTGCTGCGTCATTGTAGGTTTGCAGCTTACAGGTACACACCTGAACAGCATATTCAAGATGGCATTTTGATGTAATAATTCAGAGCAAGAGGTGTCAGTTATCAGACACTGTTAAATAAACAAAATACTGCAAGTGTGCTAAAGTTTTAATTATGTAAAAAAAAACCTTTTTGTTTGTGTCCTTTATAAAGTTTGTATCTCCGCTACCTGGCATTACATTTTATGACACACATGGCCTGGCCCAACAAGGTCTCACTTATGTCAGACCCGGCCCTCATAACAAATGAGTTCGACACCCCTGACCTAGAGGCTAGGAGATAATCTGAAACGGCATGGAGGAAGGGAGGCGGAATAATTGGAAAGCAGAGTCTGATGTTGGTGCAAGGGCAGGCACCCTTGGATCCAAGCCATTGGTGTGTGGGGTTTTTTTCCCTGTGGGAGTTACACAAGTTTTCCCAACAGCTGTTGTAACAGTTCTCTGCTATTTTCCCAGTGCTCCACTGTGTATAATTAAACACTGTTGCCTTTAGTGGCACCTTTAAAAAAAATTGTTATACTGAGATGGATCCACAGAACTGCAAACAGAGCCTGTACTTATGGAATGGAACTTTACTGCCCCCCCCCCCCTTGCAGATCCCTGCAGCCCTGAAATCTGCACTCAGGGGGACTGTGAAAGTGAAACATGTGGAGAAGAGGAAGTTGGCTTTTTCATTCAAGTGCTCTCTGTGCAAAAAACAAAGGAAAACCCAACCTACAGTTTATGGGTCCATCAAGGGCTACTAACCATGATGCCTAAGGGGAAATTCCATAGCCAGTGGTAGGAAAACTCTGAAACCTGGAGACAACATCAGGAAAAGGCCTTAGCCTCTATGCCCTGTTGTTGGACTGATCCAGCAGGGTTCTTATCCTTTTGAGATTCCCCCCCCCCCCCCTTCAGAGAGATTTCTGATACAAAGAACAGACAACCAAAATATATTTTTGAAAATTCTTCCAGGAATTAGTTTTCGCTTCTGTGCATTAAAATAAGGGGGTAACTATATCTTTCAGCTAGTTGTTTACACTGCTCTGTCGTAATGTTATGCTTTTTCGGTTGTAAGGTGTCTTCATAACGATTCATACATCTTCCTCGTTTTTGAAGAAAATGTAGACTGAAGGCACTAGTTCTACAAAAGGGGAGAAAATTATTCACTCTGTGAAGGTGGATAAGAATTGTCTGATATAGATCAGAGTCTTCCAAAGTCTTCCAAATCAAAGTATCGTAAAAGAACTTATCCAAAGTGTTATCCGAAACAGGTGTTAATGAGGTTCTTTGGGCATGCCAGAATCCTTCAACATAAGATATATGTATCTAGCACAGAGGGAGAGAGAGGATTCTACATTGCAGATCATACCAGGGCTTTGCTTTGACTGCAGACGTGACGTGGCCCTGGCACCCTTAAATACGGTCCTTTTGAACAGTTTCTGCATAAAGGGCTTCTGCCTAGCCTGTGGATGGGCTAGTGATGGCGGCAGCAAATAGCTTAACTACTGCTTAGCCGCTGATCAACTGTACATCTTTGAGTCAACTCGCAAATGAGAAATCGGGATAGAGAATGCTTCCAGGTTCACATTCTCAGATTTCAGAATTTCCACTGGCCTTTATCTCTCACCTTGGGGTTTGAATTGCAGAAGGTTTCTTCCCCCCCCCAAAGGGAAATTGATAGTGGCTGCATCGTAAGCCTTTGCTGTCAGCTCCTTTCACAACAAAGTACACTCATTAGCAGACACTCAATATGTCCTGTCCTGATGCCTCCCGTCTTCCCCTCCCTCATTGCGGCTCTACGGTGGCTCCCCCAGTTCCTTATCTGTCTCTCTTCCCCTCTCCCCAGCCATACAATAGTTTCATAACCACTGTTGCTTTCCCAGTGATTTTCAAGTTTATCATTATTAGCAGAGATGTCTCTCTTCGTAGTAATCTTCATAATTACTTTGCTCTAAATTATCCGTTTCCAGATGTTGAAACCCTGTCCTTGTCTTCTAGAAACGCATTACTGTAACTTTAGACAGGTGTGATCTATGCGTAGCCATTCTCCGAGCTAATCAGGCTGCCTTGCTTGGAGCTTTAATCTTCGACTGGTGAAATCCAGAATAATAAGGGTATATTTAATTCACCAGTTCAACTTCTTTGCAGTAACTGATCTAAGCATTCACTTGTGTTCTGTCTTTCCTTCCCCACAAGCCCATAAGGGTGGCTGGGGGAACTCTACCCTACTGTGCAATTAGTTTCAGGGGTTGTACTTCATTTTTGAGTAGCTTTTAAAAGATTTGATACCTTGCCTGGAAATACCTAACAAATTCAAGACTCGGGGCTGTAAATATTCTAATCCATTTACCCAAATAGTTTAGAATTTGTTCAAAAACTGGCAGTATGTCTGCATAATAGTCAGCATAATGTGAGGAGAGAAGCCAACGGTATGTTGTGAAATTACTGGGAAAGTGATTGCCATTGGCTATCAGAGCTTTATATTTTATGTAGGTAGTTATGAAATGAGGTAATGAATAACTTTCCCTCCTGGCTGATAACTAGGTGTGCGTGTTTGGTTTGATGTCCAGGACATTTCAGCGTTCTAGGGGAAACATAACCAAGAACTGTCTTGAGGTGCTCTCAGTTCATACCTGGAGTCATTTCGTTTTGCATCGGTCTAAAGTTTCTCTTTGGTTTTTCTGTTTGCAAGTGTTCCATCATCAACCGTTAACACTCAATGTAAATGTCAGTATGTTCACTGTACTTTAATTTAAAGTTGCTCTATGTGTCAGCTACAATAAACATATCTATAAATGAGCTAGCAAAACTGTCCCTTTTCCATCCACCTCTGAGACCCAATTAGTTCTGCTGACCCTCAATGAAAAGCCTGGGAAAACAGATGCAGCTTTCCGCCAGTTCTGTAGGCCACCTAATTTGGGCTGACAAGAAACAAATTAGTTCTGTACTTGAGGACCCTTACTCGGGTTGCTTTTATGGGGAAGTTAATTATACAGACCGATGAATCTGTGCACATGGCATTGTTGCAAAGAACAGAGGTGCTGCTGGGCTATCACTGAATGAATGCAGAGCACCAGGTGTGTGATAATTAAAACAGGGAAGTGGCTTTTCAGATAGGAGAGTCTAGCTATTTAGGTTATATTGATCAATAATCATGCCCACATCAGTATCGCTTGTAGCACTAGCTTCTTTGGGTAGCTTTTGTCATTTTAGTTTTGGTCAATTCAAATGATATCCCTATCAATAATAGCTCACTTTCGTTCTTCTCTTCTGTATATATCATTTTTTAAAAAATGTATTTGTTCTTTGTGATGGGCCTTTTCTGTCAACTTAGAGGACCCACACAGCCTCCTATGATTTTTGGGGAACTAGGTTTGTTTTAAAGTTGCAAACCTTCCCCTTAGTTACCTGGTGTTCTAAAGGCAGCAAGTGTATGGGGTTTGGGTTCACTGCCATGGAGTAAGTTTTGTGGTGCACAAGAAAATGGAGACCACCGAGGCAGGATTAGTACATGAACCATGCATAAACATAAAGGCTTAGATCCCATCCCCCTTCTGAGAGGCAATTGGATGCTGGGGCAGCACTCCCATTGGCTCAGCTGGCTGACTCTGTTTCCCTTTGGGGACAGAACAGCCTCCTGTCCGTCACATCCTTCTTTCCTTAAACACTGTTGGGGCAGTGACTACTTTATTTCTGTGATATGCCGAACGGGAGCAGGATTAGGTTGAACAAGCTGAGGGCCTATGCACATTGCAGAGGGGTAAAACAGTGTAGTGTAAGAACAGAAGAAGAGCCCTGGTGGATCAGACCAGTGGCCTATCTACTCTAGCATCATGTTTTACACAGTTGCCAACAAGTTGCATAACACCACCATGATAGAGCTAAGTAAACATAGGATAACTTTGCATCACTGTTTACCGGAAAATGTATTAGTTGTCCCTACAGTTTAAAATAGTAGTTCTTAACCGGTGGACTACACCACCAGCGGGATGCAAAAGTAGACTAGATGGGATGCAGCATTTTCACAACTATAAGAACTGGCTCACCCTGAATCCCCATGTCTACCTGCAGGAGTTACATGCCATCTTCCCCCCCCCCCCCTCG
>NW_015159806.1:73235-81563 GCF_001447785.1 Gekko japonicus
TTTTTTTTTTGATGTTGAGTTTCAAGCCAACTTTTGCGCTCTCCTCTTTTACCCCGAGCAAGAGACTCTCTAGATCCTCTTCACTTTCTGCCATTAGAGTGGTACCGTCTGCATATCTGAGGTTGTTGATGTTTTTTCCCGGCAATCTTAATTCCAGTTTGTGATTCATCCAGGCTGGCATTTTGCATGATGTACTCTGCATATAAATTAAATAAGCAGGGTGACGATATATATCCTTGTCTACTCCTTACCATAGGTGATAAACTTACCATACGTGATAAATAGTAAGAGAATGCCTGTAAACATATAAATGTCCTTCTTGGGAAAAGTGTGACCCAGTTTTTTTGACAGAGTGATTGATGGGATGTCAGATGTGAAAGATTGTTTCAAAGACACAGAATTAAGGTGATGAGTGCCTTCCACTCTTTTCTTTATACGGGGATTCATAGATCAGTTGCATTGGAGGTGTCCATTGGCTTAAGATGAACAGTAGATAGTAAATGCTGTGTCATTGGGTATTATTTCATTCTTTTAAATGACTTCATGACTGTAGGGAACTGTAGGTGAAAAAGGTTCTGGTAACTTTGTTCCCTGTTTTAACTGTATGATGGTAAAAATTAAAAGTCTTGACCAGAGGTTATCTGTTTACCATAAGGAATTCATGTTGTATATTAATGCATGATAACTGAAAGAAGAAAAAGGTTGTGAACACAAGTGAGGTAAACTGCTCTGCAGGCCTTGACAAGGATAGGGCAAGTACAGACGTACATTCTGTTGTTGGCTTTCATAGCTCCTTACTCATGGGCACTCAATGAAATTGCTGAGCAGTCGGGTTAGAATGGATAAAAGGAAGTACTTCTTCAGCCAAAGAGTGATCAACACACGGAATTCACTGCTGCAGGAGGTGGTGGCGGCTACAAGCATGGATGGCTTCAAGAGGGTATTAGTTAAACATATGGAGCAGAGGTCCATCAGTGGCTTTTAGCCACCAGGTATAGATAGATAGTCTGGGGCAAGTGATGCTCTGTATTCTTGGTCCTTGGGGGGGAGGCAACAATGGGAGGGCTTCTAGTGTCCTGGCCCCACTGCTGGACCTCCGGAGGGCACCTGGTATTTTTGGCCTCTGTGTGACAGAGTGTTGGACTGGATAGGCCATTTGGCCTGATCCAGCATTGGCTTCTCTTATGCTCTTATGTTCTTACAGCTGCCGTAGGAATATTTTCCAGGCAGATTGCCTTCTCAGAGGGGCTGTGGAGAAAACTGCCTCTTAGCAAGATTGCCAGCCTTGTTTGTATTGATTACGAAAGAATGCACAGCTCTTTGACAGCCCTGACTGCTGCTGCACAGTGGCTGGATGAATGCGTTTGTCATGAGTCAGTAAGTACAGCTCTCATGGACCCTCACGGCTGGCTGACTCTGTTGCGAGCGGCTGCCTTTGACGGGAGAGTGCCCAGGAACCGTTTCTTCAGGCCTCTTCAAGTCAAGCTGGAGAGAGAAACTGAAGCCTGAAAGCATTTGTTTGCTTGCTTGTTTTGAAGAATAGAGTATATAAATAACATAGAAAGATCTGCCTGAGTCTGCTCCCAAAATAAAAACAGAAAACCAAACTGAAATGTCAAAAGCAGTATAGATGGCATAACACACTCTTCAGCTGGTCAGTTCCCTAAATCCAAAATATTTATAATGTCAGCCAGTATACACCTGGGTTGTCTTGGGTTATTCATATCTTTCCCACTGGGGCTTTGTCCGAGTAATGGCTATAACTACTTCAATCTACCTGTACAATTTCCCTGTGAAACCCTTTCTTATTCAAGTATCATAACTGTTATCAGGGCCCAAACTGTTAGACATTGCCAGTGCTTTTGGGCCTTGTGTGAGTCATGATACTTGGGTAGAGATGTGAAGGCCTGTGGGGATAAACAGACAGATGCAGAGATATTTTTTTAAAAAAATTATACGCTAAATGATAAATTATACACTGTCGGAACAGTCATATAAGTTATTCCCCTCCAAAAAAATACTGTGTGTGACGGGGGGGGGGGGGGCTCAAAACTGGAAAAACAAAAAACCACCCACGATAAACCAATGGATCCACAAGACCTGGGACATTTTTATGCTTGAAAGATTTTCAATTTATAATACAGTACATCAAAACGAATGTGAATTCTACAACCCGCTAAGTATTTGGTATCCCATTCTAGACAATATAGAGTTAAACAAATTTGATTGGGAAAACATAACGGAAGCTAAATACAAATTGATGCTTTATTGTGAATAATATAACCAATTTAGCTTTCCCTATTTTGCCTATAACTTAATGCTCTTAGTGTACAATATTAAAACATGCTTGGATTTATATGCATTACTAAACCTTATTGGACATATACAAACTCTACCTGTAGTGATATGTTTATTAAGTCTATCTTCAACCCTAATGTCATGTCAAACTGTTTATATTGTTGTATTATTAAAATCAATAAAATTTCTTTTAAAAAATGTGTGTCATAAAATGTAATACCAGGTAGCGGAGATATAAACTTTATAAAGGACACAAATACAAAGGGTTTTTTAAAATTTTAAATAAAAATATACTTAAAACATTAGCACTCTTGCAATAATTTGTTTATTTAACAGTGTCTGATAACTGACACCTCTTGCTCTGAATTATTGCATTAAAATATCTGCTGTTGCAATCTTGAGTATGCTGTTCAGGTGTGTATCTGTAAGCTGCAAACCTACAATGACGCAGAAGACAGCTAGTTCCACTGTGGGCCTGATAGAAGCAATCCAGGGGCCTAATCCGCCCCCCGGGCTGCATGTTTGACACCCCTGGCTTAGAATTTCTGGAAATTTTGCATGTATATGCTTGTGTTCTCTGTCTCTGTTGCGTTAGGCATCTGTTAGACTGTATTTTAAGATTTAATACCTTGGCCAAGATCAAGTCACTCCGCTACAAGTGACTATGCATTATTTTCCCCCATTTTCTCTATTAAACATTAAGTGGAACAGACACCGCACATGTGATGCTGGCTTATGCCAAGTTAGTGTAGCCTGCGCTGATCAGCAACAGGTGTCCAGGGTCTCAGGCAAAGAAAGATCCTTCTCCAATTTAACCGGGAGTGAAATAGGTAATATTTTTCAATGCATCTATCCTGCTCAAATCATCAGTCGGTTCTTAATTTTTGTACACTTTTTGAAGGTTTTCAGAATTTTTATCATTGTAAATCTGGACATACTACGGATCCTTAAAGTTTTCATTAAATAGTTTTTAGTTTTCTACAGTGAAGTGTGAAATGTAGTAGCTGCTGTGATCATTATTGTGGAAAATTGTGTCTAAAAGCTAGGAAGTCTACTTAAGTGATTTCCAGAGGATTCCAAAACAAATAGCTGATATGTGGGAAGTGTGGCTGGACAGACATGGTGCTCTTGACCGAGCTCAGTGAGATGTGTGGAAAGGGCTCATTACTGCTGAGAAGCCGCTGCGATCATGTACTTTGTAGGTCAAGCCATATGGTGTGCTGTACACCCTAAGGCAAAACAGGTGCATAGATGCAGTTTGGAACGTATGCATGTCTGCAGCCTCCACATATGACTTCTGATTAATAAACACAGATTTTAGATTTAGATTAACAATATGCTGGCAAGGAGTATGTTTCTACATTTTCTTTTCCGTTCTTGCCTTTTTTCCATTCTACGTGTGGTTTATACTTTTATTTTAAATGCTATTTTAGTGCCTCGAGTGTTTTTATATTGACCTGTTTTGACCTGTTTTGCTGCCGTTGAGACTCTGTTTTTGTTGGAACGGCAGCATAGAAGTGTTTTAAATACACAAACACCTGTTCCCATGCAGAGCCTTCACCAGCGGGGCAGGGGAAGAGGAAGGATAGTGGGTCGGAGGCACTCTTGGTTGTGTTGTAGCGTTCACTTTGTTGAGAGCCAGTCTGGTGTGGTGGTTAAGTGCATGGACTGGGAGAACCGGGTTTGATTCCCCACTCCTCCACTTGCAGTCGCTGGATGACCTTGGGCAAGCCGTAGTTCTGTCAGAGCTGTTCCATCAAGGATAGTTGATGGAGTTTCAAGTTGCTTACACTTCAGTCATTACAGAGTTAAATGTTGTTTGTTAGGAAACAGGATTTTAGGTTACATAATGTATTCTACAGCGGGAAAGTCTGAGGGAGTTTCTTAGCCTAATGAAGTGACCTGTAGCCTTTGTATTGGTCAACTAACGACTTGTTTGTGGAAATGCTTTGATCTAGCATTAATGTATTCACAAGTTTTTTATGGCCCTTTGTGTGAAGCACACAGGAAGCGCTCTCTTGAAGCCGCTGGATAGATAGAAAGATGTAGGTCTTAGTAAGTAGTGCTGAAAGTAACTGTTAAGTATGTAACCTTTTGTTTTATTTCTTTTTATCCAAAGTACCCTACCCATGCTCTATTTTGTTTTGTAGTAAAGATATTTTTCTGTTCACTAATGTGACTCTTGCGTTTGCAAAACGACCATCGATCTTGAATCTCAGAATCCCAACAATAGTTCCCTCAGAGCTCTCTCAGCCCCGCCTACCTCACAGGTAGGGGAGGGAAAGAAGTTTGTAAGCCGCTCTGAGACTCCGAGTGAAGAGCGGGGTATAGATCCAATCCCCCCCCTCAAGTGGTTCTGAATGAAACCGTTCCCATGCCCATTTGTCCCTCTTATGTGGTGCCTGCCCATTCCAACGGATGCTATCATGGCAGTGTTAAAGTGGACTGGCCCTTTCCGTGGGTGCAGCACAAAGGGATCATGAAGGTCCTGCCTCAAAATGGCCTAACATTCCTCTTCTAACAAAGTAGCCCCTCACTTAAAGTCCTGCTCAGACTTCTAAAAAGCCAGACCTGTTCCTTTTGAGCTGCACAGAGAATGAGTTTAGTATGGCGGAAGGAAGTTTCAGTTCCTGAGAATTACAGTTCTTGTTTGGTGTTGAAGGATGTCTTTTGTCATTTGTATCAACAATCAAAACATGTCGGGTCATGGGTGTGGGGAGCAGCTGCTGCGACTTATTTCTGCAGCCCAGCTGCTTCCTTCATGGCGATCCACACTTTTCCCTTTATTTTTGGGTACCCATCCTGCAAACACAAAGGGAGGAAAAAAAGATGGAAACTTCTCTGAGAAAGTATAGCCCTGGATTATTAATCTGCCAGTGTCGCAAGAACCGGCGATAAGATCTTGGATGCTTTTTAAATCATGAATGGGATACTTTGCATTTGAATTGAATACCATGCCTATTTTTAGCGTCTTCAGTCTTGGCCGCGCTCTGAAAATTTAAACGAAATGGTTTCTACTGGATTCCTCAGTAATATTTCCGGTCGGGTATTTGGCACACTGTCTTTCCTCCAGCTGCTTTTACAAATTAAATGCTCCTGATGTAAAGTGTGTAGGTGTGTGCTTCAGTGTTACTTATTCTGGTGATCTGCAGCAACCTTGAAAAAAATGTTTTGAAGTTACTGATGTAAGTAAGTAAAAAGAGATGTATTCCAGTGGAACTGATTTCTAGGAATGGAAGAGGGGGATCTTTTGTTTCATAGCTGAATAGTAATGTTCTACGATGCTAGTTTCACAGGAGTATGGACTGCTGCTAGAAAGGATTCGTACCTGCTCTTTTGTTATAGCTAATGACACGGGAAAAGTGCATTGCAAGACGCTTGGCTGTTTTAAATTTAGATTGATTTTCTGTGGGTGTTATCTCTACTTTGTCAGAAACTGGACTGCTGTACGTATTTAGTAGGCTGTTTAACTTATCCTGTTTTACACAGGAGGTGTTCAACACCACTGTTCCCTAATTATTTGGAATTATGCATTTTAACTGTATTCCAGATCAATAAAGTGATTAAAATTTAAGGCAGGCAAAATTATTTTTGGTGCTTGATTCAAGCTAGTATTGATTGGGATCCCTTTATACTTGTTACTGTCTCCCCCCCCTCCCCCTTGAAAGGTATATATAGTTCATAGTTGGGAAGGGAGGAGTGTTAAGTTTTACTATCTGGGCAGAGTGGTTAATGTGCCACATTTCCCTGTACATCACTAACATAAGAGAGTTCAATACCCAAAGTAAGTTGCCTTGGAAAGCGGTTTCCCATATAATTTTAATACAGGTCTTTAAAATATTAAAATATTAATCTTTGATAAACGTGTGGAAATGGTATGATTGAATGATATCCATTTCTGGGTCCTGTAATATATAGGGAAGAAAGTGCTACTGAGTCCATTTATGTTTCCAGTTTCACATTGCTGGAGCCAAGCCAATACTGTGTGCTTGGTGAATGGGAACAGATGACATGCGAAGAACCAGTGCTGAAACTAGGATGCTGCTTAACAGTTATTCATCATGTGATGATAAATACAGCTTTTCAGCTCCCAAAGCCGAACCATTATGTAATGTACAATCAATGTACTGTAATGTTGCAACCAGTTTGGAAGTGTGCTAAACCCTGCACAAGATCAAATGAGCTGTTCTGGGTTTGGTGCAGTAAGGCCTAACAGGCATTGTGCCATGACCATCCCTGGCTGATGTTCTTGTTTACCAGAGATCCTGGCACAGTGAGCACCCCACCCCCCCCCCCCCCGTATTTGCTGAATGTGCAGGGAGGCAGAGTGGGAGTGAGCACACTGGCCCTGCTCCCTGCCTCCATCTGATCACCTGGTTGTCTCTCCCTGCCTGTGATCAGCAGCAGTCTAACACCAGTGTGGCAGATCATGGGGAGGGAGAGTCTGCAGGGTTACTTCCTCCACACGGTTACCATTGTGTGGAAGCACAGGACAGGGCCAGTGCTCTTGCTCCCAGTCTCCCTCCCTGCATACTCGGTGAACCTGTGGGGCTGTCATGTGACCAGGCTAACACCTGTACTCTTTAAAAGCTCCGAGTTGGTGGGAGAATGCTACCTCCTTTCCATGCCTGCATAACTGGAGGGAAAGAAGGTGGTCAGAGAAGCCAAGAAGCAGAACACTCATTGCCTTGACAGTTCATTGGCAGCCTCTCTTGGTTGTGCTCCGTCAGCCATTGAGATGAGGAGTGGAGGTGTCTGTCAAAAGAAGAAAGATTCTCCTCCTTTTGATATTCTAGAGCAAGGACCTATTCTGATGTAATAAATGGCTTGTTAGCTTATCCCCTGTTTAAGCAAACTATCACTCCTTGAAGCATAAATCTGTCTGCAAGCATAGTAGTTGTACATTTGGACCTGGCTAGTCCCTATTAATTTTTGCAGAGTGAGTTCCCAGGGTGGATTGATAACTGCTTCATGTTTGTCACAGAGAACTGCTTTCATAAATTGTGAAATTGGCCCAGAGCAGCACCATGGCAGTAGCTCATTTAAGCTAATCAAAGCTCCCCGAATGTATCATTCTCCAGTTCCTCATCAGTCTTGTGAACACTGTAAAACGTGCATCAGGAGTAAGATTCTGTATTAGACCAGAGAGTGGGATGTCATCTCTGCCACTTGAAAACTAATTTTTATTGAAGCCACACAATCCATACGTTAGCAACAAGCACCTGGGAGCAAAAATCACTTTTAAAAAGAGTTCTACTACTGTACTTGTAGCTATTTAAAAAAATCTTCAGGGAATGGTTTGTTCCATGTATGCAGATAATATCTTGTCAACTCACCTGATGTATTTGCAATTTTTTTTATTTAGAAATTTTATATGCCACTTTTCTCAAAAAACTGTTCAGGGCAGCTCACATACTAACAACAATGCCATCATTGGCTGTATCTAATTCTTAATGTTGCCGCATCTGTGGATACTTAAATTCAGAGACTGGGGCTATGAACAGACAAGACAGCCCCAGGTTTGCAGGAAAAAAGTGAAATCTAAAAAACCAGAAATAAAAAATGGGGGGGGGGTAACCCCTCCCCAGTAGTGGAAGCAGCACCTATCAGAAATGAATGACAGCAGTAGCAGTAGCAGTCATAACAGTACTGAGGATCTTCCAGCCCTGGTTTATGCAGAACTTAACTTTCTACCACCCATCTTGCATGACTCACCCAGGCCCAGCTGGTTCGAGTTTTGGGATAGGATTTGGGAGACCCAGGCTCAAATCCTCACTTGGCCATGAAAGCTCACTGGGTGACCTTGGGCCAAGTATACATTCTCAGCCTAACATTCCTTACTGGTTTTTTGTGAGATAAAACAGAGGAGAATAATTTGAACTACTTTGGGAGCCTGTTGTGGAGAAAAGCAGGGTATAAGTGAAGTTAATAAATAATAAACTTAGCTGAAGATGGGGCAGATAAAAGCTAGGTGGAGAAGGAGAGAAGGAGACAGGGAAGGGTGACTTTATGGGGGTTGCCAGGAGGAGG
>NW_015159806.1:82443-85987 GCF_001447785.1 Gekko japonicus
AGAGGAAACAAAGTGGTTGCAGGTCTCGTAGCATTATAAAACCAACCATATAAAAAAAACCCATAAAACAAGACAGGACATAAAAACTGCATCATATACCTCTCAGCATCCTAAAACAATATTCATAAAACAATCCTCAGCTGACAATAGAAACAGCTAAAAAGATAAAAGATAAAGAAGCTAAAAAAAAAGTTAAAAGATTGGGTAAAAAGAAATGTGTTGGCTTTGGTGCCTGCAAGATAATAAGGTGAGTGCCAAGTGATCTAATACTAAAGTGTGCACACCAAGAAAGCCCAGTCTCTGATCAGCAGTTGTCTCACCTGTGGGATCGTAACTCCCAGCCAGGCTGGACAGTACAGGAGGAGATTCGCCTTCAGACAACCCTAGCCCCAAGCTCTTTAAGTTTTTAAAAGCAAGAAGTGTGCCCAGAAATTGATGGGCAGCTATTGCAGATCGTTCAGTGCAGGGGTGCTGGATCCAGCTCCTGCCAATAACCCAGCCACCACATTTTGGATCAGTTGAAGTTTCTGGACAGTTTTCAAAGGCAGCCCCGTGTATAACACATTGCAGCAGTCTAACCCAAATGTGGGTAGTGTATGGATCCTGATGGTCAGAGGCTGGTATATCAGTCACAGCTGATGAAAGGCACGGTGTGCCAGGAGGGAAACCGGAGCTTTCGACCCTTGACTCTCAGTCCTTGAGCAGCTGTGTTTTTTGGTTTTGCTTTTCTGGTTGTAGAATCCAGAAGGCCAAGAACTAAGGAAAGGTGTTCAGATGAATAACTTGTTTGAGCTTTGAGCAAAAGGGCTTAGTGGCATTTCCTAGCAGGTTCTCAACACGTGCCTGCTATATAACTGTCTCTTCATGGGGCCAGCAATGGTCAGCAGTGTCAGATTCCTGGGTCACTAAGAACGTTTCACTTAAGGGGTCCTTGCTGAACTGTAACTTTCCACAGAGCAGTCCTGTTGGTATGAAAATGGTTCCCTGAATCAACTTGTGAGGTAAAGCACCCCCTGACTCCTCCCAAGGGTTAATGTGAATACTAACGGGCCTATTCCATCTTGCAGATGTCAATAATTGGGTCTTCCTGCCTACATGGCCCTTATCATCTTCAAGGTCAGAGCCAGGAATGTGATAACTAGCTCTTCTTGGGAACCTGTGGCCCATGCGGTGGGAGGGGGGAGGCAGGAGCGATGGCGTAACCTTCTAGAGGGTTCCAGCGAGAATGTGTCCTGATTGGATTGTCACCATCACCTGATGCCAAATGGCTTGAGACTGTAATTGGGCTAGGAGCCAGAGAGAGAGCATGCCAACTTGGTGATTCTGGTGGACTGAGGCCTGGACTATGACATGCTGGCGTTGCAACTGATGGCTATGTAGAGAACGTTCAAGCCTCTGCCTCTGCCTCTGGGACTCTTAAGACCGTGCCATCTAATACAAAGTATAAATGTAGAACAGTCCAGTGGCACCTTTAAGACCAACAAAGTTTTATTTACGGTGTAAGCTTCCATGTGCAAGCACACTTCCTATTTGTCTGAGGAAGTGGGCTTGCACACAGAAGCTCACACCTTAAGTAAAACTTTGTTGGTCTTAAAAGTGCCACTGGATTCAAACTTTGTTTGGCTGCTTCAGACCAACATGGCTATCCACCTGAAGGTATAAATGTGTTAGGTAGAAAAAGTTAGATTTTTCTTGTTTTCTTAGCTGCAAGGATTTTAGAGTTTTGTGTTGCCTAGAAACAAACTTATTCTAAAAGTATCTAGTAAACTTCATATATTTAAGGACTGGTTTCTTGTGCACAGCAGCCTTGGGAACCCACCGGGTTCAGGCCCAGACTCCTTGACATATCTGCTTGTGCGCACCAAGCCCTTTGAGAGCAGACCAAACCAGGCTGGGCGTTTGGAACGTGCTTCCAGTGTATCGGGAGAGAAGGACCTTTTCAAATTACATTACTTCCTCGCAAGATGTTTGTATTTGGGTTAATTTTTTATGCTTAAAAGAGTTTGAGCGGCTGTATTTTCCCAGTGCACTGATTCTTGATTAGATGCTGCAAGAAGAAGCTTCAAGGCATAAAAATAATTGTAATTGTAAGGTGCCAAGTGCATCATCTGTAGGCCTGGTCTGGCCCATTCCGAATGTGTATGTTTGCTAGGTGTGGTTTTTAATGCACAGCCGGGTCAATCAACTCATCCTGGAGCTTGTAACAGTAGTATGAACCCAGTTCTTTCTCTCTTCTACTCACTGTGGGTCTGTTTGTTAAAGTAGGGCCCACTAAATGGATCTCCTCCACCCAGTTGCCATCTTATCAGGGGGACAGAACTGGGAAAGATGGGTCCTGTCCGTGCTGTCATTTGACAGTTGGGCTGGGAAAGATGGTCAAGATGGGTCCTGTCCGTGCTGTCATTTGATTCCTACAATCATATGGGTCTTTCCTACCTGATCAACATCTTGCTCTCTCTGTCTCATCCACATGGGATTACATCATGGGAGAGTGACTCTAACAAGACTCTCTGTGTTTGTGGGTGTGAACAAGTAACCATAGGGAAGACAATCATTGTACATTTAAAAACTGGGATAAACTGGTGAAGAAGTCAGAATATGTGCTACTAGGTAAAGGTAAAGGTTCCCTTGCTCGAAAGCCAGTCGAATCTGACTCTAGGGTTGCGGTGCTCATCTCCGTTTCCAAACCGAACGTACCGTTCCCTTTGGTAATATGTTTTATGCTTTTATACTATACTGTGTTTTATGGCAGCGCACTCTTAGTTTGGTTTTAACAAATGTAAAGTTTATATTGTTAGCACCTTTTACCTTGCTGAATTGTGGAAATTTTACTATTTGGCCATTGTAATTTATTTTTTCTGGTTTTATATTGCTGGCTAATCGCTGTTACAATAAAATTCATTCATTCATTCATTCATTCATTCATTCATATGTGCTACTAGTGTCAGTCTAAAAAGAGCTGTTTGCTGTTTTCCTACAGAGGCATAGTCTCGAAGATATTAGCAAACCACATTTTGCCACTATGCAAATGGCCATCATAAGAGCCCTGCTGGCCCTGACCCAGTGGTCTGACTCATCCTGGCATCTTGTTTCACTCAGCCCCCCCGCCCCGAAGCCAAGGCCTTCCTGTGCTGTTGCCTCCTCCCAACTGAGCTTGTGAGGTTCTTGGGCTCATAGGGCCCTTCCATTCTTCCTTGTGCATGGCCAGCTGATCTGTGGCAAACCATCGTTTTCTCTCCCCCCACCCCCCGCATCAAACTATAGGTTGCGTTTCCAAGGAAACCCAGTTTCAAAACCTGTTAAAAATCAGTCAAAGCCATTATTTAGAATCCTCCTCTGCAGGTCAAGCACAAATCATAGTTTGTCAGATTGGATATAAGAAAAGGGGCCCCGCAAGGATTTGGCGAGGAGGGAGAATCCCAATGCTGGTGGACCCTGCTTCCCACCTTGCTGCAGCTCCACCTGTCTCTCCTCCTCCTGCTCTGGGTCTCCTTCCATTCTCATCAGCTTTTTTCCCCCCCCTGCACCCATCCTCTCTTGCGTG
>NW_015159806.1:85997-90334 GCF_001447785.1 Gekko japonicus
CCCCTTCCCCCCGCAAGCCGTTCTCCTCTTCTTCCTTGCTGTCATGTCTGGCTTGGCAAAGCAGCCCCCCCCCAGATAACATTGCCCAGGCCCCCCAGTCTCACTTTAACTATGCTTTCCAATTTGCTGAAGAGCTTAGATCCCTTTGCAAAGACATCAGGTGAAGATTGCCTTGTCTGATGCTTTGTGAAGGCCCACGAGCAGTGTTCCCTCTAAGCTGAGTTAGTGTGAGCTAGCTCACAGATCTTTAGCCTCTGGCTCACACATTTTTTTGTCTTAGCTCCGGAAGGATGGCTCCAGAAGAGCAAACTCATTTATGCATTGGCCATATCGCTCGCTCACAACTTTAATGCCAGATGGCTCCAGAAGAGCAAACTCATTTATGCATTGGCCATATCGCTCGCTCACAACTTTAATGCCAGTCGCTCACAAAGTAGAATTTTTGCTCATAAGACTCCATCGCTTAGAGGGAACATTGCCCACGAGCCCTGCTTGTGAGGAAGGAGGCCCCTGATAATGTAGCATGGGGTTATCAAGGTAATCCAAGAGATCTGTCATGAAAGCTCTGCCCTCATTCTCCATTTTTATTTTTAAATTGCTAGTCTGCTTCAGCACAGGCATCATTTATACAGTTTCTGGCAGCTTGCCTCCCATTCCCCCCCCCCCCAATGTTTTTGAATTGGAGTTTCCCTAGTTTTGCAGAAAGCACAGCTGCAGGTGGGGCCCCATTGCAGATTTATAGATCCACAAGGAGGGAGGCGTACTTGTGATTTAGATGTATGATGGCAAACTGGTTTGTGCAAAAGTAGAAATAGCTCTGTCGCCTGTAGAGATGGTGGGGAGAGGGATTCCCCAGGCTTTCTTGTTTCCACGTCTGGCTCAGTAATGCAGGGCGAACACTGTTTGGAGGCTGAATGCCCGGTTGCTGATCATCCCACCGTTCCTTTTGGATCCTGCTTTGTAGCCGTAGACTTCCTTGCAGCTCCTGGTCGGAGTGGCCCAGCTCTTGCTGTGAACAGTCCCAAATGGAGTGCTTAGAAATGGAGATGCTGCTTGGAATCAGTCGGAGTCTCTAGCGATTCTGTGTAACACAGCCAGAGCGGCTTTTATGACTTTGGAACTTCAGTTTCAACAGCATTCTATTCATTTAACTTTCTCTGCATGTTAATTATTTAAAGAATTTACCAGTAGTTGAATTAACTGAATGAAATCTTTTTAAAGCCTCTCTGTAAAATGGGATCAGATGTCACTGGTTATTCTGGCAGGGCCACTTCCGTGTGTACCTTTTAATGTATAAATGGGGTGGGGGGGCACAGTTGTCTTTTCCCCTCTGGGCCCCCACCCATTGTGGGGGGGGGGCCTTCACATAACATTCACGAGACTGAAAATGTTTGCCTCCGTATTAACTGTAAATGAAACGGCGCACCTGCTTCAAGTTGTTTCAAATCTGCTGAATGCTGTTCTTTTTGCTGTGGAGACTCAAAGGGCAGTCAGATATTTTGCTTAGTCTGAGAAATGTCTGCCACAAGGTTTTGATATTAAATGTCAATCGACTGCCTTCAGAGGACGGAGCGCATCCCAGAGACAAACCCCATTAAACTCGTGAGACCTCCAGAATTTCTTGTAATGGGGAAAAAGTCTGTTCCTCCCTTGTCCCTCTCTTCTTCTTGCAAAGCCTCCTGCGGGAAACTGGGGTGCGATTCCAGTGCAGTCTAGTTTGTCTTGTGGTGCTGCTGCTCTACAGCCGCCACCTGGAAGCTCTACTTAGCGTGCTAACGTAGGTGTCTAGTTTGTGGTTCATTATCATTACACTGCAGTTCTGCAGTAGGAAGAGGAGTGTTTCATCTAGGCAGATGGAAAGGGAAGATAATGGTCTCTCTTTTGGTACGTGCTGGTGCTATAGCCGACACCAAGTTTGCTTCTACAAGTGCATTCAACCATTTTAAATGACTGCAAGGAACCCTGGAACGATAGTGGTGTTAAGGCGCATGAGAGTTCCGTTCTGTAGGCCCCCTCGCAAAAGTGCTCCCTTGGAAGGGAAAAAATATGCCCATGAAAAGATACCTGTGCTTGCAGTTGGACATATGCAACCTTAGTTCCTTCTCATTTAACAGTTTAAACTAGGGACGTGCAGTCAGATATTGCTGATGCAGTGAAATGCCCCATATTTCCAGGACTGGATCAGCAATACTCATTCTTGAGAAAGGCACTCTCAATATTTCCAGACTCCAGACGAATATCAAAAGTATCTGGAACTGGGCTGGAAGGCCTTTCTTTCTGCTTTTCGGCAGGCAGTGCACCGGAGCCTGAGTCTACCGCCTCGTCACACAGTATCCTGTTGAAGTGTCCAGGGCCAGGGCGCCTTCGCCCAGCTGGGCATGCTTTGCCTCCCTCCTGCTCCTGTGGCCTAAGATTTTGTAATTCTGGAAAGGGCATCATTATTGCTTTCACTCAATATTATGCATGGGAAAGAGCAGGTAGAGAAAGAGGTACTTTTCTCCCTTTCTCACAGTACAAGAACTCGTGGGCACTCCATGAAATTGCTGAGCGGTCGGGTTAGAACGGATAAAAGGAAGTACTTCTTCACCCAAAGAGTGATTAACACATGGAATTCACTGTCACAGGAAGTGGTGGCGGCTACAAGCATGGACGGCTTCAAAAGGGAATTAGATAAGCATATGGAGCAGAGGTCCATCAGTGGCTATTAGCCACAAGGTATAGATAGGGGCTCTGGGGCAAGTGATGCTCTGTCTTCTTGGTGCTGGGGGGGGGATCAACAGTGGTAGGGCTTCTAATGTCCTGGCCCCACTGGTGGACCTCCTGATGGCACTGGTATTTCTGGCCACTGTGTGATACAGAGTGTTGGACTGGATGGACCTTTGGCCTGATCCAACATTGACATCTCTTATGTTCTTATGTTCTTAATATGGAAAGTATTGATTTTTTGTCAATATTAATTTAAATGGAGATTTCCCCCAACACAACTGTTAGATCCTGTATCAACTTTCTGGTATTTAATTAAAATGATAATCATGCTCTTTTGATACGGCTTTAGAGCAATCATTTTTGATGTGCGCTCCTAGTTCAAGCATAAAAGGTTAACTGGGAGTGTGTAGCAGCTTGATAGCAGCTTACACAAAACATCGTTTGTTGCTTAGTTGCTGTGTCTATTTGGGGAATACAAGAAAACCTATGTTGCCATTAGAATTCAAAACTGTCAGGAGCGATTAAGGGGAAGTCATGGAACTTCTGTACTTAGTTATAGCTGCTGGCCTTTTTTTGTATGCCAATTGAATTGCATTTCTACATCATACGGAAATAGCAAATTCCTTTCTCGGAGGAGGTTTTGTTCTGGATAGCAGGGTACGGTAGGCTAGTGGTTTATATGGCTCAGCAGGCGCCCCCCCAAAAAAACAACAACAACCACAACCCCAAGCACGGATGTTCGTTTCTCAGCTGCACCAGTTCATAAAATGGCTGCTCCCTAATTTGTAGTCTTTAATCATTTGTACTCCCAGCCACTGACGGACAGCATGCTGTGATGCGTAAACCCGTCTTCTTGAGAGGTTGCTCACCAAGCATCTGTTCTTCAATAACTGGGCCTCCTGGAACCACATTAGCAGCCTTGGAGGTCTGAGAAAGTTGCTCTTTAAAACATGGCCGCTGTCAATCGATTCTTCTGTTTATGTTCCTTGGTAGTGATTTTTCATTAACTTCAACCAGGGTTTACTTAGGGGTGGGAGGGGAGATGAACATAAAGCAATAAATGATTCCGAAAGCATGGAAACTAGATACTTTTAACCTTACAGTCTGAATGTGGTTTTCCTGTTTGTAGCCGAACTAGATGCAGAGCATGCGCAGAAGGTGCTGGATATGGAGCACACCCAGCAACTGAAGCTCAAGGAGCGGCAGAAGTTCTTTGAAGAAGCTTTCCAGCAGGACATGGAGCAGTACCTCTCCACGGGCTATCTCCAAATAGCCGAAAGACGAGGCAAGTGCTGCCAGCTTCCCCCGCCAGATTCTGTAGGCACACCGTTTCCAAGCCGGGTTGCCAGAGCGATCCTTTGGGACGCTCGGAGACTATTTAAAACTACAATCCTGGAAGCTCAGATAAAATGTATACTGCAGGCTAGGAAAGGTACAAATAGGTATTTAGAAAAGCCTGCATGGTTAATGAACAAAGTAATGGAAGCAGTAAAAGGCAAGGAGGATTCCTTTAAGTGGTGGAAGGCTAGTCCAAGGGAGATAAATAAATGGGAGTGCACGCTTTGGCAAATAAAATGCAAGCGGGTGATCAGACAGGGAGAAAGAGACTATGAGGAACATATTGCAAAAAG
>NW_015159806.1:90939-148151 GCF_001447785.1 Gekko japonicus
GAAAGCAAATCATAGAATCATAGAGTTGGAAGGGAGCTCTAGGGTCATCTAGTCCAACCCCCTGCACAACGCAGGAAATTCACAAATAACCTCCCCCTCCACACCCGCAGTGACCGCTGTTCCACGCCCAGATGACAAAAAAAACCCCTCCATGATTGCTTCCTGACCTCAAAGTGGCGATCAGCATTTCCCTGGGTGTGTAAAAAAGGGCCACAAGAGCTAAGCACTGAGGCAACCCTTCCTGCCCTCCCTCTCATGATCTGCCCGAGTTCACAGAATCCGCATTGCTGTCAGATGGCCATCTAGCTTCTGTTTGAAAATCTCCAAAGAAGGAGAGAGCCCACCACTTCCTGAGGAAGCCTGTATAAATCTATGTCTAAATCTGTATAAATCAGCCAGTATAAACCTATGGTGTAGCCTAATTTGGAATACTGTGTACCAGGGCTATTTTTGGGCAGGAACGCACAGGAACGGAGTTCCGGCTGGCTCCCAAGTTGGCCACGCCCAACAGGAACTCATTAGCATAATAGGCCACACCCAACAGCAGAAACTCATTCGGATTGGCTACATTAGGGGTGTGTGGCCTAACATGCAAAGGAGTTCCTGCTACAAAAAAAGGCCCTGGGTTTGGACAACAAACAAGGTAAACAGAATAAGAAGCAAAAGGTGGGTGTGGCTGGATGACCACACTTCTGGTAACATGGGGGTGCGGCCTAATGTGCTAATGAGCTGTGCTGTCAGGGGTGTGGCCCAATATGCTAATGAGTTTCTGCGGTTGGGTGTGGCCTATTATGCTAATGAGTTCCTGCTGGGCTTTTTCTACGAAAAGAGCCCTGCTGTGTACAGTTCTTTTCACTGCACCTCAAAAAAGATATAACGTTGGAAAAGGTGCAGAAAAGGGCAACTAAAATGATTAAGGAGAGGGAACACCTTTCCTGTGAAGGAAGCTTAGACATTTTAGGATTCTTTAGCTTAGAGAAATGACAATTGAGGGATGACATGACAGGTTTACAAAATTATGCATGGAATAGAGAAGGTAGATAAGAAGTACTTTTTTCCCTTTCTCACAATACAAGAATTCATAGGCAGTCAATGAAATTAATGAGCAGTAGGCTTAGAACAGATAAAAGGAAGTACTTCTTGACCCAGAGTAATCAACATGTGGAATTCACTGCTACAGGAAGTGGTGGTGGTAGGTACAAGCATAGACAGCTTCAAGAACAGAGGTCCATCAGTGGCTATAGATGGAAGACTATGTCTGGGGCAGTAATGCTCTGTATTCTTGGTGCTTGGGGGCAACTGTGGGAGGGCTTCTGGAGTTTTGGCCCTGCTGGTGGGCCTCCTGATGGATTTGTATTCATTCCACTGGTATCCATGCTTCGGGGTGACTTCTGCGTCCAGGCATTGTCCCATCCATGCCATGAGCTGCTAGTCCTGCTTACCTTCACCATGTTTGTGTTCACATCTGTAGGACTATTGCAGCTGCTGGAAATCATTGGTTGAGATGTAGGTGGAATAAAAGCTGCTTGTATTTGCACAATCGTTTTCATCTACTTACGTTTCTCATGTTGATAGAAAGTGAAAGGAAAAAGGGGTAATTGGTATAGTTCTGCTAAAGAGTAAGTTTTACTTTCTGAAATTTACACATAGACGTTCCGGGACAAATTGTTGAGGTAACTCATGCCAGGCAAGCAGTTTTTAAAAAAAAAAGTGAAAAGGCTGTGTGTTTACAATGCACATCCCATCTATATTCCAATATACTCATTCCTACAATTAACAACTCTGAATGCAGCACATGACTGTGGCCATGAAAGCTTGTATGTATGAAGTTGGAGGTCTTTGCCCGGAATCTCTTTTATTCATTCACCTTTGTCTGGTTGCAGAGCCAATAGGAAGCATGTCTTCTATGGAAGTGAATGTGGATATGTTGGAGCAAATGGACCTCGTGGATATGTCTGACCAAGAAGCCTTAGATGTCTTTCTTAACTCTGGAGGGGAGGACAGTACTATGCCATCCCCTATGACAGGTAGGACATGGCTCGGAAAAAGTGGTACTAATCCTGCTGATGCCTGGTGGAAGGGAATGGGTGGTGGTTTCCTGTACTTTCTGAACTGTACATACTACATAGGAGGTTTCAGTGGGTGATCGTGACGAGATATAGGCGGGTGTTTCTCGGAAATCAGTCTCTGATGTGATAATTATTGTGTCATATTTATACTACTTGATCATAAAAGTCAAGTATCTCTCCCCCCCCCCCAATTTTTTCCTTTGTATCGAAAAACAAACTCAGTATGTTTGATAACGGATCATGGATTCTACTTGTAAGAGATCCATTGCTCAGATTTCAGGTCCAAGGTGTTTACCTTCAGAGAATCTGAACTGTTTTTTTCAAGGATGTAAGAGGTGTTTACCTCCAGAGAATCTGAACTGTTTTTTTCAAGGAGAGGACAGTCTGGCTTTGGGGTGCTTTGCTTCTCTGGCACCGGAAGTAGAGAATGAAGAAATTTCCCAAACCCATCTCGCCTCAGAATTGGTCGTCAGTTTTGTTAATCGCCACTAGTGCTCCCTTGTAAAGACCACCTCGTATTCTGGAATTCTTTTCTGATTTGGCTCTCTCTCTCTCTCTCTCTCTGTCCAGTTAAGGAAGGCAACGTCGAGCCAACTAGAGTTGAACTCGGCAAATGTACTCTGGGGATATTTGCCCGGTTTAAGCAAGCCAGCTCTGTATTTTTTGAGGCACAGCTGCCCAGTGATCATCTGAGAATGGTTCTCACCCGGAGGGTCTGGACTGTCCCTCTTCTTTTCCCACTGGCAGAAGATTGTGGTGGTACATTTTGGGATGAGGTGTTCTGTTCTTTAGGCTTTCTTGAGTTGCAGTTCTGAGTGGTTTTTTTAAAGGCATCAGACCTCTGAGGAATTGCTCCTTCCCAGGTTCGAGGAGAGAGAGGCGCATCCCAAGTCTCCCTGTCACTGAGGGGAATGGAAATCCACAAGCCCAATTCCCATTGTTCAGACATCTGGAGATTTCAGTTATTCATACAGCAAGCTAGAAACCGAGCTCAAGGCCAATTTCTGAAAGCTGTTATCTCCTAACGTAACTCCTGTTCTGTCATCTGCCTCTCACCCCGGTTAAATGGCCGTTGTAACTCCGTGCCTCCAGAGGTGTGGGGACCATACAATTAGGTCTTCTAGCGTGGTTTTACGATATTAATACCGTAATTAAAATGATCGGCATAAAGACTGTTGGCTTAATGGCTTTTTCCTCATTGTTCTTTGAAGGGCCGGACTCGACCGCCTGTCAAAATGAAATCAGTCTTCAAGTCCCCACGCTGTCGGAACTGAGGGAGAAGTGGTCTTCCACAACGGGCGGCACTGATTCTGCCAGCCAGGATGCCAGTGAAGGGGAGTCCCCCGTGATCCAGTCAGACGAGGAGGACGTACAAGTGGACACTGCCCTGGTGGCCGGCAGTGCGGAAGCGAGGGGCCCTTCTGACCTCAGCGATGAGAGTGACTCACAAGTAGGCTGAACCTGATCAAAGCGCTCCAGAGGAATGACGACCCCAGAATGAGCGAAGGGACAGTCGAATGAACTTGCCCATGTCACTGTAATGGTTCATCATGGAAAAAAAATGAGCACATACAAATTGAATCTCAGTCATGTGAAACATTGATTTTTATAAAATTTCTCAAAAGCACACCTTCCAGCAATAAAGCCTTGGCTTTTGAACACAAAACCTTCTATACAGAGGGCTGTCCAAGACATAAGTTTTGAAAGGGTTTATTTTCACGTCCTCAATAGGAATGTTAAAAATACAGGTTCGTGTGTGTGTCTGTGATTGCTATTAGTGTGCCTGTCTCAATCGCTGTGTTTAAAAACCGATAAAACCCCTACTGCTGTATTCAAGCTGTTAGCGGCAGAATGGCCAGCTCTAATGTTCTGTTCTGCTACCTGAGAAAAGGAAAACAAAGCCAGGTGAGAGAGGTCGCACTGACCTTTTAATAGGGAGTGGGGGGATTCATTTTTCTTACTGAAGTAGTGGGTGTCACACACACCATTACTCGTAAAAAGGGCCCATGCTGGGAGAATAACTGCTAAGTGTATATACCTTGAATGCAAAGCATTTTTAACTAGTTCTATAATGACCAAAGTTCCTGCTTTGCCTTTTACTTATTTCAAGGCAAATGAAAGGGGTGACAGGGGGCCCAGCTGTCTTCCGCGTTCACAGTCTGAAAACCAAATGATCAGACACAGTGATACAAAAAGGGCAGGAGAGTACGGTACCATGTCTGAGGCTGTATTCGGCCGTGGGTACAGTTACCAGTACAGCAGGACACCTCCGAGCCCGCTGTCCCCTTGTGATGCCAAGATGCATTTCTGAACTTCTTGTCCCTGACGTGAGAGAAGAGCCAACTTCCATCCCTTTGCAGCACTGACCATTAAGCAATACGGATCCAGCTGCTTACCACGGGGAGCCCATGTACCTGGAACAAAGGTCACAGGAGGAGGATAATTATGACCGCTCCGTCTTACTCCTGCTCTCAGTCTCTCTCGAGCCCATTCCTTTAGGTGCTGAGTTGATATAAGGGTTTTTGACATTATGCAATGAATTAATTAGATCCTCGAGGCTGTCTCTAGTTAAGAATGTAAGATTATCCAATGGAAGGGGACAGAATACGAAAAAGTTATTGGATAGAGAACATCTAAATATGATTTAAGGGTTTATTTCTCATCTGGTAGAATAACGTAGTTCAATAAAATAAAAACTAGACATAACTACAAGTTTCTAGTTTTCTCTAGCCTATTAGAAAGATTCTAATTTTGTTTGTTAAAAAATAGCTAATTTAAACTCTGCTACTCTCTCAGAAGAAAGACAAAGTGTCCAAAAGTGTTTTTTTTTATTAAACCTTGTATTACAAACCTGAAAAGTAAACAAAAACTGGCAATAAACATGAAGTCTCTCCTTGCAAGGAAAGAGAGCAGAGCAGCGCTAATAAATTAAATGTCAAACTGTAAGCCATAGTCAGAAGTTTACTGTCAAGAAGGAAAAAGTACACAGCAAGGCCATCAAAACCGGACAACCACATTGGAAAACACTCGACTCTGTAGGTTATTGTTAAATATTTTCAAAACAGTTCAGTCTTCTGCAACAACCAACAATTATGTATTTTTATAAGACTTTCCTGACAGTCACCACTGGCAAGCTCAGTGCAATATGGGTAGCTCTACGGTCTTGTCGAATTCAATTATGAAACAAAGAGTTTGTGAAAACATTTTCCCTTTTTTATTCCACACATACTGTACACACAACTGGAAAAGGGCAACAACTACTCCATTTATTATTTTTTGTTGTTGTTCAGTGATGTAAGCAGCACTTATAAATGTTACAAGAAAAACCCTGTAAGCATCCAATCCAACCGATGAAGAAAGTGAAACGTAAGGCTTTTCTTCATCTTGTCTCTTTGCCACCCTTCCCAGCCCTCCCAAGAAAAAAGGCTCAAGTATTTAAAACAATTTACAGGCTTATGTACAAAAGGTATGATTTCTTTTTTTTTTGTTACAACATGAAGAAGAAAAAAATAGACAAAATGGAGAGCAAAATGCATTTTCACATTCAAAAAGAAAGATGCAAACCTTCTAGTGGCTCTAAATGTGATCATATAACAAAAACAAAATTAATGCTGACTGTGAAAAGGTATGTAAAACAGCAGTGGAATGAAAATGGAATGTTAAAGATTGCACGTCTATGACAAGAAGCACTTATGGCTTCAATCATTTTTAAAGGATGCTATTGAAGGGTTTTTTTTCTTCTCTTTTTGACAAAAGTAGCCAACAGCACCAAAAAAATAACAGAATGGATTTCCTAATGAAATCAGGCACAGTTTTTCGCTCACATGACTCCTCAAGGCAGGCAGTCTTTTTCTCTTTCTTCTCCTCCTCCTCGAACAGATGCATAGTGAAGTGCTGGTAACAGAGAACAGTTTCTCCAAATCTCCCATTTTGCCTACAGTTAGAAAACTAAGTCCATCTTCAGCTGCCGTCACCTCTCAAAGAAAAGTGTGTGTTTTCCGATTTAAAAAGGTACAAAACTCATCCTGCCTGTTACAGAATACAAGCCAAAAGTATAGCGATTTCTTTCAAGTTTTTGTCTCCTATCCCTTTTCTGGCTTGGAAAAAAGAAAAAAACTACTTGCGGTCATGACTGGAGAACAAATCATCACCCACGCCAAACTTCAACCTATTGGGGGAGGGAAAAAACACAAAAAGAAGGGGTGGGGGTGAAAAGCCTTTTTCACAGTTACTGAAGGGGGAAAAAAGGCTTTAAAAAAAATTTCAGACAGAGGGACAAATACAAGTGAATGTCATTTGCCTCTTGCCAGTTTTAAAACAGTGAATGCACAGCAGTGTGTTTGGGGGGGACCTGACTGCTGTATCCATCTATCCTAAATTAAAAAAAAAAATTCAACAGTTTAATGCTAAAACAAAATTAGTTCTCTAAAACCAGAAGAAAATCTTCTTTAGAGCTAGTGCAAAGACAGCTTGTATTCTACAGCAAGTACTCCAAACTATGATATAATAATTACAAAATATATATATAAAATTGACCAAAAAAAAGAAAAAGAGAGAGAGAGAGAGAAGAGAGTGTGTGTTGGCATCTTCATGATTAACTTGAAGCACTTTTGGATGAACTGGAGGATGAAAGTCTGGATGATGGTACGTCGACTGTTGCTCTCTTCCGAGGTCCTCTTTTTGGTGTAGGCTTGCTGATGCAGTTCTCAATGGTGCCGTTTTTGCCAGATACTTTCCCACAGATTTGATTGACTAAACTGATTATTTGTTCCTATTGGAGGAAAGAGTAAGCAGCAAAATCAGCACTCCGCTTATTGAAAAACCACCTCTTAGACATCAGGTGACGGAAAAGAACCCGTTAGTTGAGATCAAAGTGGCAGTGAGCAAATGTTGAACTGCTTTACCAATAGTAAGGTAAAGGTAAAGGTTCCCTTGCTCGAAAGCCAGTCGAATCCGACTCTAGGGTTGCGGTGCTCATCTCCGTTTCAAAGCCGAAGAGCCAGCGCTGTCTGAAGTCGTGGTCATGTGGCCGGCATGACTAAACACCAAGGTGCACGGAACGCTGTTACCTTCCCACCGAAGTGGTACCTATTTATCTACTTGCAATTTCTTGCTTCCGAACTGCTAGGTTGGCAGGAGCTGGAACTAGAGACGGGAGCTCACTCTGTCATGTGGCACACTCGGGTCTCGAACTGCTGAACTACTGACCTTCCACAGCCTGCAGTTCAGCGTCTTAACCACTTGAGCCACCGCAGCTCCTTACCAATAGTACTTCTTCATTTTTTTTTGTTTTGCTAACAGCAGCATTTTCCTCCAGGGCCAGGACCCTTCCTCTGGCAAAGGACGGAGGGGTGTGTATTCCACCGGAGGAAGGCTACTCTGTTCTCAAAACTTCTCCAGCCCTGTTCACAAGTTGCAGTGAACACGCAATCTGTGCACAGTGTACCCTTTGTGGTATCTGACAATAGGAGCCTTGGCTTTTGAAAGTTTATATCCCAGAAATTTCATTCTCCAAGGACCCGAATCTAACCCCTACCGCACACCTGCATGGCTACCCTCCAAAAGAGAGTACATCTGATTTTTCTTTATGTGTGGTGATGACTCATTCACAGCTCAACATGTGACTGAAACCCCACGTTTATCCAGGCACTGGCTGCTGGTTTCATTTGTAAAGTAACAACATTTTGGCTCTTACGGACAGATGTATGGCATGTACACGCAGGATGTAACATGTGAAAATGGCTTCTGTGTTTACCAGACTTGGGATAAGAGACAAGAACTATATAGTTTAGGTCAGACATGTCAAACATACGGCCCGGGGCTGGAACTGCTTCGTCCAGGTCTCTTATCCCGCCCACGAGCAACTGAGGGGGGGAACCAGTCCAAATGTGGACCAGAAGGGCCTATATTAGGGTATTATACCCCCTGCTGAGGTCCCTCCCTTCCCCAAATGCAGAGTCTTCCCTGAGATCTCCAGGGGGTGCCCAATCAGGAGTTGGCAACCATAAGGGGTGAGGAGGACTGGTTTGGCCCCAAGCTCTGTGCAGCCAGTCCCTCTGGTGCCGGCCTGCTGCCCTTGGCCAAGGCACTGGACTGGGCGGCCTGCTGCCACCTCCTCCTGCAGCCGCCACTTGGGCTTCTGGAAAGATGGCTGCCTGTTCACGTGCAGCAGGCAGGATCTCTGTGGCCCCACCTCCCCGAGCCGAGTGGCTTCCCACTTGCAGGCAGCTCAGGGAAGCAGGTACAAGAGCCCATGGAAGGCCGCTGGCCAGCTCGCCAAAAAGAGCCACTGGCTGGTGCACAGCAGCCTAGGCAAGAGAGAAGGGCCCAGTGCTCACGTTAGGGGCACAATGCGCGTAGAATATAAGAACAGAACGCTGAGGGTCGGGAGCGGAGGAGGCCCACTGTCGAGTTGGGTGAGCCGGAGCCTGCTGACCCAAGTGTGTGTGTGGCCACTCTCCTACCTGCCTCCCTCCCACGGCAGCACGGGGAGGATCAAATAAGAGGTAGAGCCAAAATGCACGCGGGCCCCCTGCACGCAAGCGCTGTCTTATGATGTAACTGTCTGAATGGAAAGTCAGGGGCAGGAGCAGACATTCAGGAAAGCACGCTGGGTTTGCAGATGGTGGAAATAAAAGATGGCTGGAAATAAAAGTCTGCAAAAGGCAACGGACGTGGAGCTGGCACCCCTGGCAAGTGGCAGTGCTAGACTGCTCGTGCTGGGGAGAATCACCGTTTCCCTTGTGGCCCAAGCTTGTGGCTGAATTTGGGACTTTGACAGAGGGGTGTGTGGGGTTTTGCAGCTGCCTCCTCCCCCTCCCCAAAGCCTGTTGACTGCTCGGGTTCCCCCTGGTTGATGCCACTTGGCCACCTGTCTTTGGCTGCCACACCTGTGGCAACGGAATGCGGCCCTTCCTGCTCCAGCTCATCAAAAGCTTCTGACGTGTTAGTCTTTAAAGGGCCACCAGAGTCTCTGGTTGTTGCATCTCAATTTTTGGGCAATCGCTCTCTGTGCTGCGCAAAACTCTTGGGGCATATCAAACAAAGGGCAGTGAGTTAGGCTCTGAGGAGGGGTTTGGTGAAGTATCTCCGGTGCCTGGCCTTACGTTTTATGGCACACGTGACCCGGCCTGACAAGACGACATTTACGTCCGATCCGGCCCTCGTAACCAACGAGCTTGACACCTCCTGGCTTAGTAAGCCGCTTTTACTGTCAGTCCATAAAATGAGGGTGGAAATCAAAACCAGATTTTCCAATGCAACTGAAATTTCTAAGGAGAAAGTACAACTTTCAGTCCTACATATCACAAATGCGATTTATTCTACCCTACGAAGCCGTCTGGCGCTTACGATAGTACAGGCAAAAAACCCGCACTCTGTACAGACCTCATCGTAACGATACATTAGTTTCAATCCTCGACAAGACTTCTGTTTTTCCACGTGCCGCAGGGCGCATTCCAGGCAGAAGACGACGTTTTCATTCTCCTGTACAACCTGACAAAACAAAGGGGCCCAGGGCATTAGTGAAGTGCCGATCGCTTTCTCCCCCCTAAATCACATTCTGTATTTCTGTGATTCTGTATGGATGAAGTTTGGCCGTCTTTGCTATTGTGTACGTATAACTCTGCGAACCCACTTTCAGGGCTCATAACAGGTCAGTCCCGTGATGTTCAGTGTTATTTTGTAAACACTCTTGACTAGCTTATTGTTGTTGACATACTATAGCAAGTCATTAACACTGCAGCCCTTTCTAGGGTCAAGTGGAGCCAGTGGTCTTAAAAGTGTGCAGCTGTGCTTAGGATTCGCTGTGTGTCATCAGACTAGCAGTTATTTTCACGTTGTTTATAGGCAGGTAGCTTTGAAAGCAAATCCCAGTGAGCAACAAGTATACTCTCAACCATTCTTCCAGGAAAAACTTCAGCCGGGGTAACCTTTTCTTCTTCCATAAGAAGAAGCGCTTGAGTAGCCATGAAGGCAGTCCCGCGGAGGCCGCTTTAGACTTCCACATGGCGGCCGACAACTTGGTGAACTCCGTGTGTGGAATGTTTCATCACAAAGGGTTGGATCCAGCCAGCTTTATTTATTTATTTATTTATTTATTTATCAATTCACATTTATAGCCCCTTTCTGCAGTACAATAAATAAGTAAAATATTAAAACACCGTCACATGCATTAAAATGGTGATCGCAACCCAAGAACGGAAAATTAGCAGTTGCGAGAGAGTCCCCTGGCCTGTTGATGACATATAAATAGTGGCCAGCAGTTGTTAGATAGGTGACAAAAACCTCAGGGAGGCCGTACGTGGACGTCCGCGGCCTCAGCCAAAGGCATCTTAGCTGCTTCCTCTTCTTGCATCGCATATGCAGGTCCTCATGGTCCCCAGCATGGCATTTTTGGTCGTCAAAGAGTACTTGTTTCTTTTTCCCCCCTCCAGGGTAAAAGCTGGCTGGCTACAACCCGTTTTCTCCCTTCCATTACAGATTTGTTAGCACTTGGCAATAGTATGGAGAAAGTGACCCTCTCTGCAAATGATCTGTGGTACACACAGCAGCAACATGGAAGTGTTTCAAGGGGCCTTCGTGTGTTGGGCCTCTGTGTGGGTAGCAGGCCTGTGTTTTGTGACGTGTTGTGCGTGCAGACAAAAATACACTTTTAGTTATGATGCTCTCTTAATGCACCCAATAATGGTCTTAGGTTGCACTAGCCTCTGGAATTCTCTGGCACTAAGAGCCTGGATCCAGGGTACCAAGAAGAAGAAGAAGAGTAGATTTTCACACCCTGCTTTTCTCTCCCCTAAGGAGTCTCAAGGTGGCTTACAATCGCCTTCCCTTCCTCTCCCCACAACAGACACCCCTCTGAGGTAGGTGGGGCGGAGAAAGTTCTGAGAGAAACTCAGGGAGGACCAAGGTCACCCTGCAGGCTTTATGTGGAGGAGGAGGAGTGGGGAATCAAACCCATTTCTCCAGATTAGAGTCCGCCACTCTTAACCACTACACCAAACTGGCTGTAGATCTGCACATGGTGACGGGTCTTACAGTACTGTTGCGTTCACAGCATCGTTCTGTCTAAACTACTTACTGGTTTCTTTCTCATAGCTTTCCCTTATTTAAATGCTCCTGAAAAAACCTAGAAGTTGCGAGGCATATTAAACACCTTTTATTTTAAACAAAAAAGGAAGCCTTCTACTAAAGCTGATACCGTGTGCTACAACGGCGATTTTCAAACCACGTTCCAGATAACCATGCAGTTCCTCTAAGAAAAGATCAATAACAGCAGATGGGTTAACAGAGTACTCGTGCACGTACCAATTGCCCACTGCAATGTGCAGCTTCAGAAGACTACTGGGGATTTGTTCAAGATACTTCTATATCCTATGCTCTCTGATAAAATTCACTTGGGGCAGCTGCCTAGCATTAAACTGCAGCAAGAGAACTGTAACACCAACAAAACCATGTTTCGGATCATGCACTTCCTTTGCAAAAGGGCGGGCAGCTGCCTAGCATTACACTGCAGCAAGAGAACTGTAACACCAACAAAGCCATGTTTCGGATCATGCACTTCCTTTGCAAAAGGGCCGCACTGAGGCTCAGCCAGGGGAGTGGCACAGAAGGACCCTAGATCGGGGGGTGGCCAGACTGGCTTGGGAGCCACACGTGGCTCTTTCACACGTGTTGTGCGGATCCCGCTACAGTGGCTGGGGAAGCAAAGGGGGAGGTATGCCTCCCCAATCGGTCTGCCCTTCCCCAGCCAGTGCAGAGACAGAAAGCATCCTGGACTTTAAATGCATTCTCAAAGCCACCCCCACCCCTGCCGGCTTGGAGAAGGCATTTGCCAGTTTGGTGTCGTGGTTAAGTGCGCGGACTCTAATCTGGGAGAGCCGGGTTTGATTCCCCACTCCTCCACTTGCACCTGGCTGGATGACCTTGGGCAAGCCGTAGTTCTGATAAGAGCTGTTCTTGAAAAAGAGCAGTTTCTGTCAGGAGTTCTCTCAGCCCCACCTACCTCACAGGGTGTCTGTTGTGGGGAGGGGAAGGGAAAGGAGTTTGTAAGCCGCTCTGAGACACCTTTGGGTAGTGAAGGGCGGGGTATAAATCCAATCTCCTCCTTCTCTGCTTCTCTTTAAACACCTCCAGGCCAAGCTAGCCGGCGTGGGGGGGCGGGGAGGGACTTGGAGGACACATTGAACGTTCTCCCCTCCCTCCCCATCTAAAGTTATCAATTGTTATGGAAGGCAAATCTGCATATTTTTTCAATAAAAACACGTGTGTGATGTTTGTTCATGTCTTGCGGCTCTCAAACATCTGGCGTCTATTCTATGTGGCTCTGACGTGAAGCCTGTCTGGCCACCCCCTGCCCTAGGTCATCCTAAGCAGGAACACTCTGGGCTTCCTGGGCGGTCATGCTGATCCTCAGTCAAGGGAGCTGGAAGGCAACCGTTACTATCATCAACAAGTTGTCCAGGTTTTGGTGCTCGTGTTTCCTCCTGTCTGGGTCTACGGTTGGCCCGTACTTGAAACGGAACTGCCAGAAAATCAACTCCAGCCTCAACGATATCCAGTGGTTATGGCACTGCCAGGACAGTCAGAGCTATTTTTGGGCAGGAACGCACAGGAATGGAGTTTTGGCTGGCTCCTGAGTTGGCCACGCCCAGCAGGAACTCATTAGCATAATAGGCCACACCCAACAGCAGAAACTCATCCGGATTGGCTACATTAGGGGTGTGTGGCCTAACCTGGCAAGGAGTTCCTGCTACAAAAAAAGCCCTGGGTTTTGACCACAAACAAGGTAAACAGAATAAGGAGCAAAAGGTGGGTGTGGCTGGATGAGCACACTTCTGGTAACATGGGGGTGTGGCCGAATGTGCTAATGAGCTGTGCTGGCAGGGGTGTGGCCAAATATGCTAATGGGTTTCTGGTGTTGGGTGTGGCTTATTATGCTAATGAGTTCCTGCTGGGCTTTTTCTACAAAAAGAGCCCTGAAGACAGTCCTGAGCATCCTACTCATCAAGGCGTTCCACGACATTTCAAGTCAATATTTTACTGACATGTTGGCATTGTTTCGGCTGTGGAATGTTTTAGGACGCAGCAAAAGAGAAACGATCAAATGCCGTTTCGGTGAGTACAGCAGCAGAAGAAAGAGGAGGAGGAGGAGATGGGATTTACCGTATTTTTCGGACCATAAGACACACCTGACCATAAGACGCACCTAGTTTTTAGAGGAGGAAAACAGGGAAAAAAAATATTCTGAACCCTGGGGCTCAGTATTCGGTCCATAAGACGCACACACTTTTCCCCTCACTTTTTTTGGAAGAAAAAGTGCGTCTTATGGTCCAAAAAATACGGTATATCCCGCCCTTCACTACCCAAAGGAGTCTCAGAGCAGCTTACAAACTCCTTTCCCTTCCCCTCCCCACAACAGACACCCTGTGAGGTGGGTGGGGCAGAGATAGCTCTCTTGAGAGAACAGCTCTGAAAGAACTTATGACTGACCCAAGGTCACCCAGACGGCTGCATGTGGCGGAGTGGGGAATCAAACCCGGGTCTCCTGGATTAGAGTCCGCACTCCTAACCGCCACACCAAACTGGCTCTCCAGGAGCCTGGATCCCCAGAATGACCCTCACCATGGACAGGTAACACAGGTGCTGGCAAATCTGACACCTCCTCTCGGACGTCTCCAACTGCCACTTTCGAGGCTTTTTCTTCCCATCCGCTCCCGTGCTGCTGCTGCTGCTGTCGTGGCTCCCGTAGCGGGCTGAGGAATGGAGGCCTGCCTCGTAGAGCTGTCGCCGCTGCCTCAACTCTGTGTCCCTGTAAACATGAGGAACAATTAGGAAGCAGAAGTCTCTCGCAGAGGCCGCACTCGCCAGGCCTCACTTCCTTCAGTCTGGACAGAAAACTTCAGAGTGGACCGGAGGTCAGGCTGCTGGGAGACCATGGCTACCGTTTGTGAATCGACCAAAAGAGATTGCTAGTTTTGAGGGAGCCAGACCCATCCCCTCAGGGGAGGACACCGCTTCACTGACAGTGCCAATAAACAGGATACACCCAAGGGAAATACAGGGACACAGGTCAATCCGTGTCCTATGGCAGATTCTCCTTAGAAGTCCAGCAGTTGTCAAGACTGACTTTTCCGGCTGTAAACGACACGGGGCTGAGCAACAGAGGAAAAGCACAGGAAGCCATCAGCACGTAGCAGGGACAGGTACCGGAACAGTGAGGGAAGGGGGGTCACATTCGAAAACGGGAGACAGAAGAAAGCCACAGCAAGCAAAAGCAGTTAAGTGGACGTTTGTAGTTACAAGACACCGTTCTTCCAATCAGCAAAAGAAATCAGGATCCAGGAGAGAAACCCTACAGGGGTTTCTCTGCGGGGCGACAATTTAAATCTGAACAAGTCTGAGAACCGCTAAGATGGCTGAACGGGAAAAATAAACCCCATCCCCATGTCACACTCGCAAAAATTTCCTCCCTTCCAGGAAAAAAATGAATGCATGCGGATGTAGCAATGCCCCACAGAGGAAGTATCTCCAGGTGGAGTTCTTCTTCCGTGTGTCTGAAAAGTCTTCCACTCTGAGCGCAACACACAGTGGAAAAGACTTTTAACCCTTCTTTGCATATCAACACATTAGCTTTTTAAATACAATTTGTAGATTCCAGCCATCAGATATCTTGCTCTATTCAATCTGCTAGCGACCAGCACTTGAATTGCGGGTAGCGATGCTACATGGTAAGGGAATAAAAGAGAAGAGCATTACATAAGAAATAGCATCTTCCCCTCCCCCCTTTCCAAACAGAAAAATAGGCCCTTCGGCATCAAGAGGGGAGTCTGTCTGGTACGTCTTGTGATAACAGATTAAAAAAAGTATTTAAAATGTTACGGAAAGGTCCTCTGCCACCAATGCAGACGCTCCTGTGATGCCCAGGGGCTTACAAGAAAACCTTATTCTGCTCAAGCAGTTTCCATGCTGAAATACAGAAATCATGCCTCTCACGTGTGTGTTTTTAATCTTGGACGACGGTTAAGCACACCGAGAAGCAATGAAGGAGGTTACAAAAAACAACAACCCTAAACTCATCTCTTGCCAGTACAAGACGTGTGGAGTTCTCTGCTCTACAAGTCAGGCGTGGCATCTCCTGCTTCCGCAGTTCAGGAAGGGCCGGCTCTCGCGAGTGACTGCAAAATCGGCTCTTGGGTTTCTGGCAGCACTCGCCCTAGATGGGCCCCGGGCGCCTCTCTGCAGGAAAGGACGGGAGAAGAACACGGACGGGGCCAGTTACCTGAGCTCTCCCAGAAGCGCCGATATTGGACTCAGAGCCGATCCGTTTTCTTTCTTTGCTTCGGCCGTCGCTATCTGGTACAGCAGCTTCTCCATGGAAAATGGCTTGGGTATATGTCGCCGTTTCATCTCCTGCACGGACAAATCCCAGAGTGTTGAGGTCTCCGTGACATGCAACAGGACAAGTCATTTTTTTTTCCGGGGGGGGGGGGGGGATTAACGCTGTGTCCCTGGGGACAGGATTTTCTCTCAAAATGGGTATGTGAAGAAGAGAAGAAGAGATTGGATTATAAAAAGAGATTATATCCCACCCTTCACTACCTGAAGGAATCTCAGAGCGGTAGGTGGGGCTGAGAGAACTCTGAGAGAACTTGTGACTGACCCAAGGCCACTCCAGCAGCTGCGTGTGGAGGAGTGGGGAATCAAACCCGGTTCTCCCAGATTAGAGTCCGTGCTCTTAACCACTACACCAAACTGGCTCTCACCAAACTGTAAGAAACACAGTTATAAGACTTGCCCGGCATATCCTATACATTGTACAGGGGCACGAAACAGCGTGAGGTGGGACCTGCTGCTTGCAAAGCAGACTGTTCTACGACAGCCACAGCCCATCCCTACACCGATACTTCCTGGCGAGCCAGTTTGGTGTAGTGGTTAGGAGCGCGGACTCCAGTCTGGGAGGACCAGGTTTGATGCAGCTGCTGACGTGACCCTGAGTCAGTTGCAAGTTCTCTCGGAGCCGTTCTCTCACAAGCAGTTCTCAAGAGAGCTCTCTCAGCCCCACCTGCCTCACAGGGGGTCCGTTGTGGGGAGGGGAAGGGAAAGGAGTTTGTAAGCCGCTCTGACACTTCAAGTGAAGGGCGGGGTATAAATCCAATCTCTTCTCTTCTTCTGGGACGGGGTCTAAATCCAATCTCTTCTCCTTCTTCTTTTACCTCACAGGGTATCTGTTGTGGGGAGGGGAAGGGAAAGGAGTTTGTGAGCCGCTCTGAGACACCTTCGGGTAGTGAAGGGTGGGGTATAAATCCAATCTCCTCCTCCTCTTCTTCTGAGTGTCTTGAACTTACTCCCCCCATCCATTTCATTGGATGATCCTGATCAGAGGTCATTTCGGGGGGGATCGCAGGTCCCCCCAGGTGAGGTGCAGGGGGGCGGGGCACACGACGAAGCCCCGCCCCCTTCTTCCGGCCGCCCCCTGCTTCCAGCCTCATTCTGTTGCCGAAGGAGGAAGAAGCAGGAGGGTAAGTTGCCGTCCTCCCCCTCTGCCTGGCCGAGGCCACTCCACGTGGCCTCCGCAAGGACTCCCAGCCCCATCCAGGAGCTTCCCCGAGGTAGCTGTGTTAGTCTGTTGCTGCAAAATAGTCCAAGAGTTCAAATAGCACCTTTAAGACTAACCTTTAAGACTAAGACTAACTGAGTGGTGGGTGTGGCCTTATGACACACTTCCGGTGATGTCAGGGGGTGTGGCATATGCTAATGAGTTATGCTAATGAGTTCCCCTAGCTCTTTTTTTGCACAAGGACGTGGGATCCTGATTATGAGGAAACAAACGCTGCTGCCCTGGCCCTCAAGCAAACTCACACCCAAGCAAACTTCCTCGTCAAGCCCTGTCAATGCCTTCCGTGTATCATATTGCCATTATGATTCGGTTGAAAGACCAATGTACTGCATCTCTGCATTCACAGATCATAACATCATAAAGCAAAAGAACATAATTTGAAATCCCTTCTGAGAAAGGACCGTATCTGCACAGCCCCTGGTTCTGCCTAGACCGCTAGTACAATGTTGGTACTGAAGAAACATTAACTAGATGACGGCGATGGTTATGAATCAGGCCAGTATTTTTTACCCTGCACAAATGGGAAACTGAGTCAGAGTGCAGGCAAGTGATGTGGTTTGCTGAAGGCAATGCAAAATTTCCATCTGTGCTAGAGGCTCTTGGACAAGTGGAAAGGCAAGGAAAAAAACAGAGCAGCAGCTGCTTGCGGTACGTCAAACTTAACTGAGTTCCCACCTGTGTTTCCACTTGCGCAAGGTATGGTGCAACTGATCCCTGGGTTTCAGGAAGCGAACCTAGCCGCTTCTCTGTTCTCAAAGTGTCTCCCCAAGACACAACATGGAAGAGGGAGATTTTTTGCACAAGATCCTGTGTATCTGTGTCATTGCGTGTGTGAGCAAACTCAGATGGGAGCAGGAGATGTTGCACAAGACCTTCCACAATCCCATGCACGAGTGGAACTAGGCTAAGTAAATTCCTCCCCCCCCCCCGGGTCCAACCCACTGTGTGGAAGCCATGTGCCACATACTGCTCTTTGCACACAGACAGACGCTCAGAAGTACACAGCTCTCCCTCGCCCAGCTAATCCTAGCCTACTGACAGCATGGAACATCCAGAGTGAGAGAAAGAGAGAGAGAGAGAGATTGGATTTATACCCCGCCCTTCACTACCCAAAGGTGTCTCAGAGCATCTTACAAATTCCTTTCCCTTCCCCTCCCCTCCCCACAACAGACAGCCTGTGAGGTAGGTGGGGCTGAGAGAGCTCTTTCCAGAACTGTCCTTGAGAGAACAGCTTTTTTTTCATTTTTAACCTGTTTATTAAGAGGAAGTATAACATATCAAGAAATATAATAACTGCAAAACAGTATACAACTGTCCTGAAAATCCAAAATTACAAACCAACCAGTTAGTCATCAATACAGATTTTTACAACATACATCAGCAGTCATAACAAACTAAGTTAGCTGCAAGTGGAGGAGTGGGGAATCAAACCCGGTTCTCCCAGATTAGAGTCCATGCACTTAACCACTACACCAAACTTTAGGCTTCTTTGCTGGGCTCCCAGCGTCTTCGTATTTCCCGGGCCTGGCCTGGCCTTGCTGAAAGGGGACGGCAACCATATTTCCTTTGGTGCCGAGTTTAAAAAGAGCACAGAAGAGGCTCAGCCCTTGCCTCCAGGCACCCGGCAGTACAGGATGTCAAGGGCTTGATTCTACAGCCCAATCACCGTAATGTACTGGATCCCACGGACCTGTTCTGCTAGCAGAGGTGTTCTGTGACAAAGGGAAGAGCTCCTCCCCGGATGCGAGGCACACTCATCCCGTGTTAGGGAAAGCTGCCTTCTGATGGCAGCAAAGGGCTTCTGCTTATATAAAGGGATTATGATTACTTTGGTCCTCTGTGCGTATCATGCACCTCCCACAATAAAGGCAACCTGCTGATGCCGTTGTGGCCGTTTGTCAGTAAACAAGGCCAGCACGCATCCATCAATAAGTACATTAATAGTTCCAAGGAGAAGTCTTACTGCCCACTGGAGCCTGTTACACAGACCAAAGTCAATGGCAGTAAAAGTAGAGATAAACAAATATAAAGCCAACAGTCGTGTTAGTCTGACCCGCAATCAACAGCCATAAGACTTATAAGAATTGCTGTACATGTATTGTGCTCTGAAGCATTACAATATGATATACAACTCTCAGAGAGACGCCTAGGACCCAGAAAAAAACACTGTGTGTTAATTGAGATCAGCGTCCTATCTGAATCGTGATATGCTTAAGACTTGTTGTCTAGCTTCTGTGAAAATGAGAGCTTTGGCACCTCTATAATATCTCCTGAAGAAGATTCATTTTTTGAAACGTTGGTAAATAATCCGGAGACGACGTCGGACCTTGGTTTATAAATTCTATTAAGTTGTGTATCATATTGTAATGCTTCAGAGCACAATACATGTACAGCAATTCTTATAAGTCTTATGACTGTTGATTGCGGGTCAGACTAACACGACTGTTGGCTTTATATTTGTTTATCTGTTTTAGTCGTGTGTGTCCAGTAAAAATAGAGAAACACGCCGGGATCTAATTTACTGAATGAACCGATACAAACCGGACGCGTGCCGTGAATGTGCAAGACCAGTTTGCCATGTTGGGGTTCACCTTCGGCATTCTGGAACCTCAGAGAGAATATTAAAAATGGCATCGCCTCCCTGCCAAATACGTCATCTTTTTGCACAACTGAGTGGCCCTTCTCGGTTGCCCCATGTGAGTCCTTCTTCCCCAGCACCCAGCTGAATGGTAACCTTTGCAAGTCTCCTCGGCCAGTTCTCTGGGCAGCTGCCTAATGGCACAGCCATGCGGAAAACCTAAGGGCTAAGGATGGCCAATCGCTGCAGTCGAAGCAACAAACGCAGCTAGAAGGATCACGGTGGAACTGGAGCTTGCAGGACTCCCATTCATTTCAATGGAAACTGCATGGGAGCAATTCCTGTGTCATACCCTTGGAAATCTGTGCATTTGCAAGTCACCCCCTCACCATTTTCATAGCCAGGCAAGTCATAACGTTCTGGAGAGAAGGGAAGAAGTTTGTTCCTGTTCCAGGAAATGAACTGCCCCTCTCCCGGCCCCAGGGCACCGCACACAGCACGCCTGGAAGGATTTCGCTTGCCTATGCCAAGATGGCGTCCGGCCAGTATGTTTTTGCGACTCGCTCTTGATCCTTTTGATTGATTTATTTTTTTGCTATCTGGGTTTGATCGCTCCTTCTGCAGCGCACAGAAATTAAAAGATTCGATTTCACTTGCTTTTCACACAAAACCCCCCGAAACCCGTCACTTACCTTGGCAGTTTTAAAACCCATACTTGTCCACTGGGTGGTAGCAAAGTGCACAGTTTCTGAGACGTTGTAGCCGCAGCACACTTTAGACACAAAAGATCCTGGGAAGCAGACAACGAACTGCCCACTCTGTTGTACAGTACGGTGCACCTTGATCCCCTCTTTGCACAACACCTCCGGGGAGATCTGGGGAGAGACAAGGGAGGGGGGAAAACTCACAGTGGGGGGGACTTCTGACAGGCAAGCCGCCCCGACCAGGGGCTCGGCCGCCCTAATGCAGGCCCATATTTCTGGTGACCAAGAGGGGCAGATGACAGAAGACCAATGCCAATCAGGCCGAGGTGTCTGGTTATTTAACGGACAGAGGCCGCAGGTGCTCTCCTCTAAAAACAAACGCACGTGAACCATCCGCCCACACCCCAAGAAACCTAGACATGAATTTTATACAGGTGTGTAGTTCAGCGCACAAGTTCACCCCCCAACCAGGAACGTTTAAAATTATTGCATAAGTTCATTCTAGCAGCATTTGATGGGTGGACACAGAACTCCCCCTCCCGCCGCTCCAGGCACTAAAGCAGATGTTTCACATGTCGGGAAAATGCCAGAGCTGCTTTCTAAGTGCTACAACGGGAACAAACAGAAATTCCTCCGAAGCCCAAGGAGGATGAGTTTCTACTGCCATTACATACTTAAAACCACCTTAAACATCTGATTTCAAACTGGCTTTCCAGCAGGAAAAAACAACCTGTGGGGCGTGGCGACCTGTGCACATTTGTTTGGCCGGGGCACCCCCTGGAAGTCTTCATGAGAGCAAAGCCGGGCTCCCCCCTCATATGGGTGGGCTGCCCCAAAGACTGGTGGCAGCTGACCCAGCTGGGTGCAGCAGCAGCAGCAACCCCGAAAGCAAACTTCAAGATGTCCAGACTTGACATATGACGTCTGGAAATGTGGACGTGACAAAACAGCTGGGTAGAGGCCTTCAAGCGGTATCTCTTTCTTCATGCCTATGGTGGTGGTCAACAAAGCCCTGGATTCCGTGGAGCCATTCTGCAAGGGGAGGAGTTTTTTCTTGGGCACAAGGAGTCCTCCTGTGGCAGGAACGCCTCTCCCTGTGGAAAGGCCCCTCCCACTGGAGGGAAGCCCTTCCCACTAGTGGAAGAGATCCATAGAATCCAACCCAAACGCGGCAAGAACAACAGATGCCAGGGCTTTGCTTATTATTATTGTGCATATTATTGCGCAAGATTGCTTATTGCGCATCTTGGTGATTTTATGTATACCCCCTGGAAGTCCTCATGAGAGCAAAGCTGGGCTCCCCCTCATAGGGGTGGGCTGCCGCAAAGACTGGTGGCAGCTGACCCAGCTGGTTGCAGCAGCAGCAGCAGCAACCCCGAAAGCAAACTTCAAGATGTCCAGACTTGACATATGACGTCTGGAAATGTGGACGTGACAAAACAGCTGGGTAGAGGCCTTCAAGCGGTATCTCTTTCTTCATGCCTATGGTGGTGGTCAACAAAGCCCTGGATTCCGTGGAGCCATTCTGCAAGGGGAGGAGTTTTTTCTTGGGCACAAGGAGTCCTCCTGTGGCAGGAACGCCTCTCCCTGTGGAAAGGCCCCTCCCACTGGAGGGAAGCCCTTCCCACTAGTGGAAGAGATCCGTAGAATCCAACCCAAACGCGGCAAGAACAACAGATGCCAGGGCTTTGCTTATTATTATTGTGCATATTATTGCGCAAGATTGCTTATTGCGCATCTTGGTGATTTTATGTAGATTATTAAGCACCGATTTTATTATGTATGTAATATTGTTTCACTGTTTTAAATTTTAAATTCGGCATTGCCGCTTGTTAGCCACCCTGAGCCGTTGGGTAGGGCGGGATATAAATCCCAAAATAAATAAATAAATAAAATAAATTAAAAACGTGCGAGCATTTTACAATGCTTATATACGTCTGGCTATTCATTTAAAAAGCTGCGGCGGCATTATAACGTCCCATATATTGCAACAGGCGTGGTCATTACGAGCATGCAGACTGTGGTCCTGTGTGCTAATGCCAGCATCTCGATTTGAATGGCTGCCGCTTTATTTCCTCGGGCCATATAATGCATTGCTGTTTCACCAAGCGCCCGCCTCGGATCCCCCCTGACACAAGCCATAAAGCAACTCACCATGACATTACTTTCAAGCATTTCCAGCCCTGGAGTGCCATTGGCTTGCAGCAGGGTATGTACCACTTTGTCAAGTTTTTTCTCCTCTGCAGCAGGAAAATGCAATACCTGTTTATTTACGGCACAGGAAGGGAAACAAAAGGGATATTTATCACACACGGAACATCATCAGGTGCAGCGCTGTGACAGGCGCCCAGATCTATGCCTCCGGAGCCAAGAGCAAACATTAGTATGTTAAAAATTAACTCCCTTACTGTATTGTTTGGGAAAGAATCCCTCGCCTTACAAACAAGCAATCTGTTTGTAAGTCAGACGTGAAACATTTGCAGGCTTCGAGTGGTATTTTAAAACACATCTGAGCTTTACGATGGAACAGTGACAATTCATTCTGGCACGGGAGATGAGAAACAAAGCACGAAAAATCAGGAAGCAACTAATATTTTACCGAACAGCTAAGCCGTAAAGATTGTTCCATCCACATAGGGCTTAGTCTGAACCTAAAATACAGATCCTTTAAATTATGTCTGAAGGAAGAACAGTCTAAAGCTCATCTGCTTTCTAAATCTGCAGTCAGTTTGTTCTTGGTCCTAAGCTGGGGTTGCCAGGTCTCCCCCCCCCCCCGGGGCCACCAGCAGGGGATATTTGCCTGACCCAGGCTGGGGAACTCCTGGAGATTTGGGGATGGAGCCTGGGGAGGACGGGGACCTCAGTGGGGTACAGGGCCACCAGCAGGGGATATGGGGGGGGGACGGGGTTGCCTGACCCAGGCTGGGGAACTCCTGGAGATTTGGGGATGGAGCCTGGGGAGGACGGGGACCTCAGTGGGGTACAAGGCCACAGAGTCCATCCTCCAAGGCACACATTTTCTCCAGGGGGAACTGATCTCTGTAGTCCGGAGATGAGAAATAATTCCAGGGGATTCCTAGGCCCCACTGGGAGGGCTGGCACCCCTACAATACCTCACAGTCACAGACAGCGTCCCTTCTAAAGTGAGTCAGTGTGAGCTAGCTCACAGTTTTTCAGCCTCCAGCTCACACATTTTTTGCCTTTGCTCAGGAAGGAGGGCTCCAGAGCAAACTGATTTTATGCAGTCGCCAAATCGCTCGATCGCAGCTTTCATGCCAGTTGCTCACAAAGCAGAATTTTCCCTCGCAAGGCTCCACGGCCTAGAGGGGAGCATTGCTTACAGACCTATTTTCTTTGCAATCTCCCTTCGTTCACTCCGACACGAGGCTGGCCGGCTCTGGCCCGGAACCTAATGTCAGCCCCACCAGCCACAAGCAGACTCGCTTTCCATACTTTCCTCTGCCTCAAGAGCTTTAACATATTCAACAAGGGATTACTCATTAGATCGTGAAAATCACTGCTAGCAGATGTAGTAATGGCCACAACTGGAAGGGGATTAGGCAGGTCCATGGAGGATGCTAGCCATGACGACGAAAGGGAACCTCCACTCCAAGAGGCAGTAAACCTCAGAAAGCCCAGGGCTAGGGGGCAACACCAGGGCCTCAGCCACTATGCCCAGTTTCTGCTGGCTGCTCAAGGTAAGTGGTTGGCTGCTGTGTGAAACAGGATGCCGGACTAGATGGACCCCTGGTGTGATCCAGCAGGGCTCTTCCTGTGAGCTCTGAATAGTCTACGCTCCAGCCATGGCGGGTGGTTATTTAAGGCAACAGGGTTTGTGGGCCCCCAAAATGCTCTGCCTACAACAGGAGGGAGAATGAGCTCTCTAGAGGAGGAGGAGGAGGAGGAGGAGGTTGGATTTATACCCCACCCTTCACTCAGAGCGGCTTACGATCTCCTTTCCCCTCCCCACAACAGAAACCCTGTGAGGTAGATGGGGCTGAGAGAGCTCTGAGAGAACTGCTCTTTCAAGGACAGCTCTGAGAGAACTGTGGCTGACCCAAGGTCACCCAGCTGGCTGCATGTGGAGGAGTGGGGAATCGAACCCGGTTCTCCCCGATTAGAGTCCACGCTCTTAACCACTGCACCAAGCTGGCACAGGACCGAGGGGCCTCTGTGGGCCCTGCACTTAGCACCCTGCCAGTGGCCCTTTCCGTACACGCTCTCCTTGGCTCTTTCTGCCTGACCTCCGGCTCTCCCTGGACAGACGGCACAGCCCCAGCTAATGCTCCCGTAAAGAGGCCAGCTTGTTGAGGGAGGGCATTTCACCCTGCTCCTTGAGAGCGGCAGCTCTTGTCCCACTGGGCCACAACGACCCCGGCTAATTCTCCTGAGGGCAACCCCCCCCCAGGAGTGTAAGTGAGAGGACAGAAGAGACGCCTCTTTGGGTCCTGCGCAGTGGAATCCTGTCCAGGTCTACTAAGAAGCTGCTTACTTCCATCTGGTAAGCTCTTGTGAATGATCCCACAATGGTCTCAAAAAGATAACACAGAAATATAACGTCGAGGCCAGTTATGCTTATGCGTTTTGTTACTCTTACCCGTAACAAAGCAAAGGCTCTTGAATTCTGGAAAGAACGGAAGTTTTCCATGTTTCAATTTTTCTTTACAGTTACTGAAGGAAATACCCCAGAGAAGTAGCTTGTGATATAGAACACTGACTCAGAAATAAATTGAGATTTCATAATAGTTGTTTTAAAAGTACCAAACGTTATGGTGTCCCTTGACCACCTGGATCATCCTTTTTCACACAAGGTAACAACGGCTTTTAAACCGTGCCTTTGCTTTGCCGGAACCACACCTGAATCAAAGCTGAATGCCGTCATTAGGAGGAAACAGAATCGCAGAATCAAGAGAATTACAGACTGGATTCACTACACGTTTTCCTCACAGAGACGGAAAATAACAACACGCTGAAGCACGCCGGCAAGCTGGGGGCTTACTTACCAAATGCAGTCAGCACCAGTGTGTAAGTAGTCAATATATGGAAGGTGATTTTGGTCTCGAGACCAGCATGAGGTAGAAAAGACCATGCCAATATTTAGCCAAGGAATTGTCACTCCTAAAGGGGTAAGAGTGCAAACAAACATGGTTTGTACAACAGACGTTTAAAGGATAAAATAAGGAGGGAGTGGGGTTCTGGGGTGTTTTTTTGGTAAGGACATGTTGAAAGCCACACAAGTCAGCTGAGGTGATGCCTGAAACCTTTAAATCCTTCTATTTCAATCAGAAATAAAAATAAGAACAGTGGGGTTAGAACGGATAAAAGGAAGTTCTTCTTCACCCAAAGAGTGATTAACACATGGAACTCACTGCCACAGGAGGTGGCGGCGGCTACAAGCATGGACGGCTCCAAGAGGGAATTAGATAAGCATGTGGAGCAGAGGTCCATCGGTGGCTCTTAGCCACAAGGTATAGATAGGAACTCTAAGGCTGGGGCAAGGGATGCTCTGTATTCTTGGTGCTTGCGGGGGCAACAATGGGAGGGCTTCTAGTGCCCTGGCCCCACTGTTGGACCTCCTGATGGCACCTGGTATTTTTGGCCACTGTGTGACACAGAGAGTTGTACTGGGTCTTTTTTTTTGACCCAGAGAGTTCGCCGTGGCTTTGTTACCTAGGGCATGAATACGGACCTTAAGTACTGTCTGTAATGATGGGGGGGGGGGATCTACAAAACCGATCTGACAGTGTGACAAAAGAGATGACCATATAGACCATGGGCAGCAATAGTTCTATCACCCAACTGTGAACTATCTTAAAAAACAAAACAAAAAAAATTGTCTCCACCAGCCACTGACTCATCGCCAAAGAGCCTTAATGAAGAACTGCAGAAAATTCTGCACATTTATCAGCATGATGTTACTCTCCACAAATAATGAAGTTACATGTGCTGATCATTCACCATATTGACACTAAACATTAGCATATTGAATAATGACAACTACTGGGAGAAATAAATGCCCTGACGTATTTGCCCTGATGGACTCCACACTTGACCATCTGCCTCTCCATTCCCCTTCATTTCTGCCGCAAGACAAGACGACTGGGCTGTGTTGTTTGCATTTTGGCTGCGATGGGCAAAAACGGGCCTCTCTCGGGATGAAGGGTGCCCATATGTGCTGAACGGACTGAAGGGGCAAGGGGCAACGGAGTCATAAAAAAAAAAGGATTACAATAAATACCGCCGTGATGTGAAGCTTATTGAATATTAATTGATTTTTAAACAGCGGATATAGATATACAGATATAGGCCAGGCTCCAGGGAATCGGCAAAAATATGACTTATTCAACACCCTGTTTGCATTTCACAACGGAGAGGGGCGTCCGTAAAAACGGGGAGGACATCGATGGCCTTACCAGGCACAGCACCAAGATGTCGCAGGATGGATCCCGTGTTATTAGGAAGGACTGTCAGGTTCCATCCATGCCTGTGGAAATTCGGGGATACAGATCAGAACAAGCAAACATTAGAACACCGAAATTAGCTGCCACTTATGTCTCGTCTTGTGTGTGTGTGTGTGTGTGGGGGAGATTCCAGATTGCTGGACAAGACTGGAACCAAAGCAGAGGAAGGCCTCCTTAGGGATATTTCACACTTCTTACCTGGATTTTTCTTTACTTTTGTTTGCGTGTGTGAGTGAGTGAGTGCACCTGGAAGTCATGGCGACCTCTGGTGACGGACCCCTACTGGGGGGCCTGGAGGATATTCAGAGAGGTGGCTGAAGAAAGCCTGCCCCCGCCTCCCGACTGCTGGTATTCCAAGGAGGTCTCCCATCAAAGGACTTGCCAGAGTCGACCCTGCTTAGCCTCCAAGATCTGATGAGATTGGGCTTGCCCGGGCTGCCCGGGCCAGACTTATTCCCTGAATTTTTTAAGCTCTCATTCAAGAACAAATAGTTTTCCTCCAGCCTTTTTTCTGGCAGAGAAACGTGTGCAGGACTATTCTACCCAGTTCCCCCAGTAACTCTGTTCCCATCTTCCAATGACAGGAGATTTGGGGGGTCGGAGGGATAGATGACTGTCCGGCACTCAGACTGTCTGATCAATTTCATCAGTGTTTAAATTATGCTAAAACGACTGTATACCAGTGTTCCCTCTAAGCTGAGTTAGTGTGAGCTGGCTCACAGATTTCTAGCCTCCGGCTCGCTCATTTTTGACTTCGCTCAGGAAGGATGGCTCCAGAGCAGTCGCCAAATCGCTCGCTCACAACTTTAATGCCAGGAGCTCACAAAGTGAAATTTTTGCTCACAAGACTCCACAGCTTAGAGGGAGCATTGCTGTATACATATCGAGAGTATTATATTTTGTACTGATACCATATGAAACATCTGTGCAATGCCCCACATCATTCTATTAACTCTCTCTGTGTGTGTTTACTTGCAAAATAAATAGAAGCGATAATTCACTAGCCCAGACATTCGCCAATCTGACAGTAACTCTGGTTCTCCAATAACTGTGCGGAGAAGAAGAAATTTTGGCAGGTGCTGACTGTCTTCATAGGGCCCCAGCTGCCATGGATTAGGCCTGTAAGCCTCTGCCGCATGGTTATTAGCAATCTGTTTTCCCACAAACCAGGTTGTGGCCAAGTCACTAAAACAAACAACCCTCCACCCAATTTATTGGAACCTTGGCCGAGCCAGTACAATACTCCACCACTCCACGGTCCCTGCCTCGGGAATATGTGCAGAAGATTTAAGTGCACGTGGAACTAAAGCATGGGAAAGGGGGGGGGGGCATATGGGATCAAAAAGGCCTTGCCCAAAGTCCACTTGTGTTAGCAAAGGGAGATCGGGGAGTGGGGGGGGGGACGACATGTCCATGTGGGTTCCAGAAATCTCCATGGCTGGCAAATGCATGCACATTTCCTAGTGTGGGAGTCCACAAAGGATGCAAAAATGAATTAGAACCCCAGGCTTGTGCTTCCTTAAAAAGCCGCTCCTCATACCATGGAACTCAGGGTGTTGGGTTTCTTTAATTGCTTGTCTGCAATAAGGTACGATCGCAGTGTGTGAAATGTGAAATCGTTCAATTCTAGGAAGAGAGTTTGTGCTGATACATAACGCGCTTCTAAGTCAGGGGTGCTAATGAGCATAATCAACAACTACAAATACACAGGCGGGTCACCGTGTTGGAAGGGTATTGAAAACAGATCAGCCCATATCATAACGCCCCTATATAAATCAATGGTGCGACCTCATTTGGAATACTGTGTGCAGTTCTGGTCACCACACCTTAAAAAGGATATTATAGCTTTGGAAAAAGTGCAGAAAAGGGCAACTCGAATGATAAAAGGGTTGGAACACTTTCCCTATGAGGAAAGGTTAAAGCGCTTAGGGCTCTTTAGCTTGGAGAAAAGACGACTGAGGGGTGACATGATCGAGGTTTATAAGATTATGCATGGGAAAGAGCAGGTAAAGAAAGAGGTACTTTTCTCCCTTTCTCACAATACAAGAACCCGTGGGCACTCCATGAAATTGCTGAGCGGTCGGGTTAGAACGGATAAAAGGAAGTACTTCTTCACCCAAAGAGTGATTAACACATGGAATTCACTGCCACAGGAAGTGGTGGGTGCTACAAGCATGGACGGCTTCAAAAGGGAATTAGATAAGCATATGGAGCAGAGGTCCATCAGTGGCTATTAGCCACAAGGTATAGCTAGGGGCTCTGGGGCAAGTGATGCTCTGTCTTCTTGGTGCTTGGGGGGGGGGTCAACAGTGGGAGGGCTTCTAATGTCCTGGCCCCACTGCTGGACCTCCTGATGGCACTGGTATTTCTGGCCACTGTGTGACACAGAGTGTTGGACTGGATGGGCCTTTGGCCTGATCCAACATTGGCGTCTCTTATGTTCTTATGTTCTTAAACTAGCACAGTCAGTCGCCAGTGGGTCAGGTCAGACGTCACGTTCCTGATCCTCCAAACAACGTGCTAGGCTTGCCTGTTCCCTTCCCCTTACTGTGATTTGTTGGTTAAGTAGGAACCAAGTCAATGTGAAGCTACATAAGACAGTGGCTTGTAAACGGTATCTTAGTAGATCAGCTAGCCACCAATGGTCTGCGGACGGAGCTCTGCTTGCGGAGCTGTTCCTCCTCTACGCCGTCGTACTACCGCAGTCCCGGACACACCGGAGTGCCCCTTGTTTCCAGAACAACAGACCGAAGAATCCAACTTATTGCTGTATGTGGTGCCTCTGGGCACCATGGCATCTGCCGACACATTTCCCGGTGCCCGCCAAGTGTCTTTAGAAAGTGGGCGGGACCAGGTGGAGCTTTTGCCCAGCAACCCTTCTGATTGGCCACTGGAGATTTAATCGGCTATGCGGATTTTTTTTTTAAAAAAATGTTTCTTTGGCTGCAGCTGTCACCACAGTATAAGCATCTTCAGTGTATGACTGAAGGTAAGCTGCGGCATCCATTTTGTGGCTGGCTCCGCCTCCTGCGGTAGCCATTTCGGGGCTGCCTGCACCACCCTGTGTCAGAATTCCAAAGATGCCTGCAGGCTCAAAAAGGTTGGGGGAACCCTGGCTTTATTGAGTGGAGTGGATGTCAACATTCAGCACAGATCTAATTAACGCTACCCCGGCCCGGAGCTAACGCGGGGCCTGCAGGGCACGGCCCCCTAGCATTTCTTCCGGGGCCCCTCTCTCCCGGGCCAGTCCCAAATTGAATTAATGTGATTGATTTAATTAGCTGAGCCCCCACGAGGCCCCCTCCCCCCCAAATCCCTAGTTATGGGGCTGACACTACCAAACCTTACCTTGAGAACGGTTCCGATTTCCCCACAGGAAAACCACTCCCGTGGGTGTTGGTATCTACTTTCCCACAGTGCACTGCTACGTGGCAATCCTTCTGTTCCACTAGCCTCCAATACTCTTGCTATAGCAAAAAGGAAAAGGAAAAAAAGGAGAACGGGTTAACCATTTTTATTAGGGCTGAATACAATCTCTCAAGTATTTCCTCCCATTCCGAAGCCAAATATAATTTCCTTAGCACTGTTCTAAGCCCTTTCTTTCAAAACTCCGTGCCCAGAACTTCAAAAACCATAATAAAGGAATGTAGCAAAATTCATTTAGAAAAGTAACTAGGGAATACTTTTATTTTTATAACCCAGTTCCTTGGACGTATAATAAGCTGTTTCTATTTGGCACTGTTAGTTATTACAAGGTTTTGGGGGAAATATGCGTAATTAAAAACCAACTTCAGCATTTAAAATTATTAAGGAGTATCAACAAACCTCTAGATTGGGGTAAAAGTTATATACTTGGACCTCCAAAGAGCTTTTCACAGAGTTCCTCGCCAAAGCCTCCTGAGTAAACTTTGCAGTCATGTGATAAGATGACGGGTTCAAGCAGTGGCTCCCCGTCTTTTAAGTACGGGGAACCATAAGTCCCAATTCACCTAGTATGGTGACCCACCTAATGCACAAATCACAATGCACACACAATAAAAACGCAAAAGCTGCTTTCAAAGGCTTCACCATCCACTTTGGGTTTGGACCCACAGGTTGGGGAACTGAGTGAAGAAACAGGAAGAAGGAACGGCCAGTTTCACAATGAAGCAGCAAAGCTCTCGACCAGGGTGTCTTGGGGGACTGGCGCTATTTACCCGTTTCATAAACGATCCCGAGTCGAGGGCAAGCAGCAGTGAAGTGGCCAAGTCTGCAGATGACACCAACGTTGCTATTCAGGATAGTGAATTCCCAAAAAGCAAAGAGGTCCAAAAAGGATCTGTCAGAACTGGCAAAAGGGCAGCAAAAGGGTAAACGAGATTCCTCACAAGCTACGGGCAAAAACAATCCTAGTTTTTTTTAGTAAAAAGCCCAGTAGCACCTTTAAGACCGACGAACTTTATTGTCAGGGCTTTCTTTGTAGAAAAAGCCCAACAGGAACTCATTAGCATAATAGACCACACCCAACAGCAGAAACTCATTAGCATATTAGGCCACACCACTGACAGCGTGGCTGCGGGGAGCCTGGGCAAGCCAGCCTTTGGAGGGAAGCGCCCCGCTTGCCCGGATGCCCCGCAGCTGGCCCTTGTACAGGCCAGGGAATACCTCCCCGATCCTTCCAGCCCCCCCTGGCCCGCCCGTCTTGGAGTCACTGGGGGGTCACTCTCCAGGCCTTCCCTCTGTAGCCACGCACGCAGAGGTTTTGGCTGTAGTGGGCGTGGCCAACTCTGAAGCTAGCCAGAACTCCGTTCCTGTGCGTTCCTGCCCAGAAATAGCCGTTTATTGTAGCATAAGCTTTCGAGAAAACACAGCTCTCTTCGTCAGATTGTCGGTCTTAAAGGTGCTACTGGGTTTTTTACTATTTTGCAGCGACAGACTGCTAACTCCTCCGGATTTAATCCTGATTTTTTACACGTCGACAGAAACTTCCAGTGGCTCTGCCTTCCCTTCCAGATGCCTTTGCAGTGTGCTGCTGCTGCTTCCAGGGGAAAGTGTCCCAACCGCGGCTCCTCAGTTCCACACGCTTCTGTGCCCCGGAGGAAAGGGCTCAGACTTATCCCGCCCCAGACTTGTTGAATGTATGATTATTTGTATTAGAATTTTTTTTATTATACTGTTTTGCTGGTTGTTGGTGACTTACTGGAAGCGAGAGAAGTGTGGAGCAGAAACATTTTAAAATAAACATAATGAAATCCAAACGCCATCTAGGTAAGGTGTATGGCAGTGACAAAGCAAACTCTATACGAAGGATGACTGGGCTAAAAACAAACAAAGTGAATTTCAGTGGGGATAAATGTAAAGTTCTGCATTTAGGTAGGAAAAATCAAATGCGTAATTATAGGTTGGGGGAGACTTGTCTTAGCAGTAGTATGTGCGAACAGGATCTAGGGGTCTCAGTAGACCATACACTGAACATGAGTCAGCGGTGTGATGCGGTAGCTAAAAAGGCAAATGCGATTTTGGTCTGTATCAACAGAAGTATAGTGTCCAGATCACGCAAAGTGATGGTATCGCTTTACTCTGCAGGAGTTAGACGTCACCTAGAGTAGTGTTCAGTTTTGGGCACCACAATTTAAGGAGGATACAGAGAAGCTGGAACGTGTCCAGAGGAGGGCAATGAAGATGGCGAGGGGTTTGGAGACCAAGTCCTAAGAGGAAAGGTGGAAGGAGCTTGGTGTGTTTAGCCTGGAGAGGAGACAACTGAGAGGTGATAAGTACTTGAAGGGCTGCCATACAGAGGAAAGTACAGAGCTGGTTTCTGTTGCCCCAGAAGGTCATACCAGAACCAACAGGTTGAAATTAAATCAGAAGAGTTTTTGGCGAAACATCAGGAAGAACTTCCTGACAGAGCGGGGCTCTCCTTCTTTGGAGGTTTTTAAGCAGAGGCTAGATGGCCATCTGACAGCAATGCCGATTCTGTGAAGTTAGGCAGATCATGAGAGGGAGGGCAGGAAGGGTCGCATTAGTGCTTAGTTCATCTGGCCCTTTCTTACATGCCCAGGAAAATGCTGTTCGCCACTTTGGCATCAGGAAGTAATTTTCTCCAGGCCATTTTTGGCCAGGGATCCTGGAGGATTTTTTTGCCATCTTCTAGGCATGGAACAGGGTCACAGGGGATGTGTGTGTAGGGGGGGGGGGTATTAGCGAATGTCCTGCACTGTGCAGGGGGTTGGACTAGATGACCCTTGAGGACCCTTCCAACTCTATGGTTCTATGATTATTAAGACATGGATTGAAAAAACCTATATATCGTGCTAGTGCATTTGGAATACTGTGTATAGTTCTGGTCACACCATCTCAAAAATGATATTCTAGATCTGAGAAAAGGTGCAGTCAGCTAGCCCCCCCCCCACGTTAGAGCCAGTGTTCCCTCTAAGCTGAGTTAGTGTGAGCCAGCTCACAGTTTTTTAGCCTCCGGCTCACACATTTTTGCCTTAGCTCAGGAAGGAGGGCTCCAGAGCAAACCAATTCATGCAACAGCCAAATCACTCGCTCACAACTTTAATGCCAGGAGCTCACCAAGTAGAATTTTTGCTCACGAGACTCCACAGCTTAGAGGGAACATCAGAGCAACAGATGGTCGGATCTCTTCATTTGTACAAGGAAACAGTTTTCGTTAGCCAATGTAAAGACCTTCCCTAATTTCAGGGGACCCCTCACCTCTAGTTCAGCTGCCGTGGGCTCCTTGCTGAAGCACATGTTCATGACGTTCCTTGCCGTCCGATAAAAGGCCGTTAACGAAACAGACCTTCCCTACAAACCAAAAAAAAAATAAAAGAAAAAGGGAACAAAATATTGTAATTGCTGTTTTTTTACACATTCCCCTAACTTATAATAATACGGAATACTGGAAATGAGTGCCTGGAAAGAAATGTGTGTGCTAGGCTTGCCAAGTCCCCCTGGGGGGGCGGGGAAACCCCCACACCAGAGGCCCGTTCCCCACCGCCGCCGGATCTCCACCTCGACGTGCACGTCACCAGGAAGTGATGCGACCACGCCGGGCATGCTGGGGGTGGGGCCATGGTCATCTGAGGGAAAACTCTATGCTCCAGGATCAACACGGGAGTCCCCCGCTTCAGGATAAGGTACGACTTGGCAACCCTAGTGTGTGTGCACACGAAAGTCTACACCCAGAATTAAACTTTGTTGGTCTTAAAGGTGTCACTGGGCTCAAGCTTTGGCAAAAAGAGGGTTGTTGCGGCAAACACGGCTTGGTGTCCATGGCTCCTTGTTCCGTGCATCCTGTGCCATTTCCACCGCTCCTGTTATCAATTTTAGGGGCGGCATCAGTGGATCAGTATGCAGAAGAGCCTTGTCCGTAGCCCCTGGGAACTGGGTATCCTGAATGATGTGTACAACAGACGCAGGTCGCACCACTGTGTGAAAATGCTTCTAAAGGGCTTCCCTGAGACACACTTGGGTTTGATTTCATGTTGTCATGGAAAGGTAGGACTCTCCCCTGCTCCATCCCCCATAGGCTTGCCAAGTCCCCCCGGGGGGCGGGGAAACACCCGCCCCAGAGGCCCGTTCCCCGCCAGCGGCAGATCGGGCCCCGGAGGAACCCCCACCCCCAAGTGCACGTCACCAGGAAGTGACGTGACGCCACCGGGCATGCTGGGGGCGGGGCCATGACCATCTGAGGGAAAACTCTATGGTTTTCCCTCGGACAGTCGTGGCCCCGCCCCCAGCGTGCCCGTCGTCGTCACGTCACTTCCTGGTGACGTGCATGCGGCACTCAAGCCGCAAGCCGGGAGTCCCCTGCTGCGGCAATTTTTTCACTTGGCAACCCTAATCCCCCAATGTAGACTATTTCAAGGGTGGAACAGAAATCATAGTAAGATGTCAATTTACGCCTGTTATACAACATCAGCCGTGATTGTGTTTACTCAAGAGATTTCATGAAAGAGCTGAAGGCACGCTAGAAAGGTCAGAAAAATTTCCTCTCAACTGGGTGAATTTTGCAGACCAAATAAGATGATCGACGGCCTTGTTGATGGAGTTCCGAAAGCCAAAATATTTTATTTGGGATGTTTCGCCACAGGTCATCATGCAGTCCCCCCCAGAATGCTGCAGTAATATAAATACTTCCAACTAGAAATGGAAACCTGGGGAGACTTGTGATCAATGTCAAGATTACTCAGATGTGCTTTTCCCCTCTTTTGACTGCTGCTACTGTATAAATTGGCTGCCAATCAGATTACAGCATGCTGGCCATTCCAAGCCTGCTGGCTATCGCAGGGGGTGCGATTGGCTGGCTGCGGTAAGATTTTCTGCTCTATAAAAGGAGTAGCCACAAGGAAATGTTTCTACCCACAGTAGCACAATGCATAAAGCTTTATACTTGACTTCAGATTCCTTTATCTTCAAAGTTCCATCATGACAACTTTCACCTTTATTCAGCAAACATAGGACTAGAATGTTTTTGGTTTGCTTTACATGAAACAAGAGCTCTTTGAAAAAAATTAGCCTCACGGATTTATACTCCAACGCATCTGATGAAGTGAGCTCTGATTTGTGATCTTAGGCTGGAATAACTGTGTTAATCTTAAAGGTTCCACTGGGTCCCTGCTTTATTCTGGATCTCTCAGAGATACGCATTACAGGAAGGAAAATGAGCCACACACAAGTAGTGGAAGAAGAGTTATCCTACCAAAGGTCTGCAAGTTGATTACTACTAGCCACAGAGCTGACAACACGTGATTTTTTTCCCCGGGCTTACTTTATGAGAAAACCAAGCCCAGACGAAAACTAGACATAAATGAATATTTGTTCCTAGTCAAATTCGTAGCTTGGCCTACTAATTCTACATAAAAGAGTGGAGTTGTCTTGTTAAAAAAATGAACACAAGGCAATTAAGCTATCACAACACATTAAAATGCCCAGTGCAGGAGGGAGTCTTTTACTCTCTTAAATGTCAGAGTGGCATGCTCTTAAATAAAACAAGCAATTTCCTTCATCTTTTACTGCTCATGTGAACTGTTTATTGGGGCCGTCTAACAAAAAACATCCTTGAAAAGTGCTATTCAACAGCTGTCAAACTTGTGTCTGTAATTTAGCGCTAACAAAGAAGTCTAACAAATACCAAGAAACAACCGTCTGGATTTTGGCCAGGCATCTCAAGGCAGAAAGGATTCCTCAAAAATTACTCGCTGTTCGACCTGACACCGGCACCGAATAGTATTTTAAAAAAATTATTGATCAGGTTTATCAGAAATAAATTCTCAAGTTTTCCTTTGGGCCTCAAGCACCTTTCAGTCAGAGCCTTTTCCTCCAGCATTTCAGTGCAAAAAGTACAAATTCAGACATTTGCAGCTATTTACAGGATTAAAGAATTCTTTAACAGAGACCCAAGTCTCCTCCCAGGCAATTTCCCCTAAGCAACACCATCTTAGCAGGCCAAATATGGCTCTGCGAAGGGTGATGCTTTGCCGACTCTGCCAATTTCAACCACAGAGGCAAAAGATGAACAGAGGGAGAATGAGAGCTGCACAGGAATGTGCAATTGGCATAAACAGAGCCAAAAAATACCCGGAAAATACCTTATTTTTTTGGTACTTTTAAGGTGGTTACCAAATGGGGCTCAATTATGGCTATCCAAAATGGCCAAGCCCTGAAAATCCCAAACATATTTGGGATTTTAGGGGCTGTTTGATAGCCAAACTTAAAGGGCATTTAAAGGGATTGCAGTCCCTTTAAATGCCTTCTCCAAGCTGCCCGACTCTGCAGCGAGTTCACCTGGAAGGCTTTTTAAAAACTCACAGTCCCTTTAAACACCTTCCGGGTGAACTTGCCACTTGGAGAAAGCTTTTAAAGGGACCGTGAGCCCTTTAAATGCCTTTGGAGTTCAGTCGCAGCTTGCAAAAAGCATTTAAAGGGACCATGTTCCCTTTAAATGTTCCTTTCTCCCTCCACTGGAAACAATGGAGGATGGGGGCACCTACCTCTGGGGCCCATAGAACTGGACCCCCGGTCCAATCTTTTTTAAACTTGGGGGGTATTTTGAGGAGAGGCACCAGCAGCTATGCTGAAAATTTGGTGCCTGTACCTTACACACACACCCCAGTCCCAGATATCCCCAGCTCGATTCTTCCTTATAGCCTGTCGGTACCATTGACTATAATGGTCCCTATAGGATATAATGGAGTTGAATTTTTTTTGGCAATCCTAATATTTACCATATCCCAATACCATACCAATATTGGGATTTGGGAATGTTGGGAAATACAGATACTGGATTATTATTATTTTTGCACACTCCTTGATAGGAATTGCTACAAAACTCCTATAGCGAGCCAGTATGGTGTAGTGGTTAAGTGTGCAGACTCTAACCTGGGAGAACCGGGTTTGATTCCCCACTCCTCCACTTGCACCTGGCTGGATGACCTTGGGCAAGCCGTAGTTCTGATAAGAGCTGTCCTTGAAAAAGAGCAGTTTCTGTCAAGAGCTCTCTCAGCCCCACCTACCACAGGGTGTCTGTTGTGGGGAGGGGAAGGGAAAGGAGTTTGTAAGCCGCTCTGAGACACCTTTGGGTAGTGAAGGGCGGGGTATAAATCCAATTTCTTCTTCTTCTAGAGGATCTAGTTGACGGCAGGCCTTGGATACTCTGGGGCCACCACTGGCAGCAAACTCCTTGCAAGGGTGGGGTCAAGGCGAAGGGGGGCCTAGCCAGGAGGAAGGTTGACCAGGTTCAGCCAACCTCCTGGGGAAGCCAGCAGAAGGCCAGCAAGTGGCAGGGTGAGCAACCAATCAGAAGGGGACAGGATGGGGAGGAGTATCCCTCACCCACCGGCAGGTATGGTTGCCTGGAGGGCAGCCAGGAGGGCAGGGTGATTGGGTGGTTTAGATGAGAGAGCAGGGTTTACACACCCCATAAAAGGTGGGCTCCACAACAGGCCAAGAAGGAAAGAGGCAGACCCTGCTCTAACTGAGAGAGCAGATCTCCCACCTCCTCTTCCCATTCTGAGACCTTGGGAGCCCACAGGGTGCCCAGCAAGATGGAAGAGGGCTGACTGACTGGGGCAGAAAGAAGGGAACGTCGCAGCCTTTCTTGTTGCAAAACTCTTGGGTATTTCATTTATTTACTTGATTTCCAGTCCGCCCTCCCTCGTACAGCAGGGCTCAGGGCGGATTACGGCCATGATCACGAACAGTTATTATGCAATAATGCCAACCTTTAAAAATGTAGGACTACACTCTTAAAAGTCCAGCACTTTGTAGAGCCTTCACATTGGCTAGATTGAATATGTTCCCGTCGAACATAGTCTTTGGCCGCTTTCATGGCATTCTCTGAACGGACATGCGATTGTAATCAAGGTAGGGTGGAGACGATGGATCATATTTTGCTAGCTTTGCCCCAACTGGAATATGGAGAGGCAGAAGTATATTATACCCATCTTGATAAAAGGAAAGCTTCCCTCCCTGCCCTGGTCAACTTCTGTTCTCTTATCTGATAAAGTTGATAATTTAGTTACCAAAGCAGTAGCCACATTACTGGCCCTGGTGGCAAACAAAAAAAAAAGGGAAAAGGAGGGGAAAGTCCAAATCTTTCTGATTTTATGCTCTGTGTACCTGTTTGAGGATTTACTCTGTCTGACGATCCCATTTAGTGTAACACACTCATATTTGCACAATGCATCTCACTGTTTTTGTTTGTTTGTTTTTTTCCTTTTTATGTATGAATGGTACTTTTATAAGTGTGTACAAGTGTGCTTAAGACTTTTGGTCATGCAAGCCGAAATAAAGTTGTAAAAAAAATGTAGGACAATTAATTAAATTTACTACAACGAGATGGCAATGAATACAGTTCATAAAATCCCTGAATTAACTACCTGACTGGGTGTTCCAATGGGATCCAAAACCTGAGCAAGTGGGTCAGCCGCAACCCAACAAATAAATGATGCCAGGCAGAGGAGGGGAGGCTGATGTCCTCAGACGCCCACTGCCTCACACAAAGGCCTGGTGGGACATCTCCATTTTGCAGGCCCGTCGGAACCGTAACCGGTCCCGCAGGGCCCTGACCTCACCTAGGAGAGTGTTCCGCCGGGCTGGAGCCAGAGCTGAAAAGGTTCTGGTTGAGGCTAAGCAAATGTCCTTTGGGCTGGGGCCCACCAGCCGATGTTGGTCTGCAGAGCGTCAGGCTCTTCGATGGACATACTGGGAAAGGCGGTCCTGCAGATAGGTGGGTCCCGTACTGCTCAGCAATGCTCCCTCTAAGCTGTGGAGTCTTGTGAGCAAAAATCCTACTTGGTGAGCCACTGGCATTAAAGTTGTGAGCAGATGATTTGGCCCCTGCATAAATCAGTTTGCTCTGGAGCCCTCCTTCCTGAGCTGAGACAAAAATGTGTGAGCCGGAGGCTAAAAAGCTGTGAGCTAGCTCACACCAACTCAGCTTAGAGGGAACACTGCTGCTCAGGGCTTTAAAGGTTAACACCATAACCATGAACGTGATCCTGTACTCAATTGGAAGCCAACGGAGCTGATGGAGCACTGGTCGTATGGGTGCTCTTTGGGGTGTCCCACTGAGGATACGCGCCACTGCATTTTGCACCCACTGCAGTTTCCAGGTCAATTTCAAGGGCAGCGTTGCGTGGATCACTGTGACCAAGTCACGGGGGGGGGGGGGGGGTGGGGCACTGACCTAGCCGAAGACGGTAAAACGCCGATCTGACAACATTTGTGAATTGGGCCTCCCTTCAAAGCGAGGCATCCAAGTTCACGTACGGACTCTTCATCATCGGCGCTGGCATCGATGATACTCCGCCAAGGGTTGGGAGGCTGGATTCCCAACTCCCCACCCCCACGGCTCAAGCACAGGACCTCCGTCTTTGAGGGATTCCGTTTCAGTCAACTCTGCTTAAACGAACCAGTGATGGCCTCCAAAACCCTGGCCAAAAACATCTGGGGTGGCATCCAGCCAGTCATCCATCAGCAGATACAACTGGGTGTCATCAGCAGTGTTCCCTCTAAGCTGAGTTAGTGTGAGCTAGCTCACAGTTTTTTAGCCTCTGGCTCACACATTTTTGTCTTGGCTCAGGAAGGAGGGCTCCAGAGCGAACTAATTTATGCAGGAGCCAAAGTATTCGCTCACAACTTTAGTGCCAGTAGCTCACAAAGTAGAATTTTTGCTCACACGACTCCACAGCTTAGAGGGGACATTTCAGCATACTGATATGGTGACAACCCAGCCCCACGCCCCCCCCCGACCAACTTTGATTGCAGCGGACTAAATACCCCTCCCCCTGCTAATTTCAATTTGTTTTGTAGCCTCCTGTTATAAGGGCATGGGTTGTTTACTTATGGGCGGGGATATGACGGGATTAGTCATTACTTATATATTTAGCTCTATAGATATAGTTTATCTTCTGCATAACTGAGTTTGGCCAAAGAAAACAGAACTACAATGGTCCGCATACACTACTGCAACCAGCCCTACGCCCTCTTTAGTCGTACCAGAAAGGGAGAGATTGACAGTACGATCCTGTGAAGAGTTACTCCAGCTGAAACCCACTAAATCAATGGGTTTACACTGGGGGAATCCTACCTAGGATTGTACTGTGACTCCAGGAATCCAGTCAACTCCAGTGTTCCCTCTAAAGTGAGTTAGTGTGAGCTAGCTCACAGTTTTTTAGCCTCCAGCTCACACATTTTTGTCTTAACTCAAGAAGGGATGGCTTCAGAGCAAACCAATTTCTGCAGGAGCCAAATCACTCGCTCACAACTTTAATGCCGGTAGCTCACTGAGTAGAACTTTTGCTCACAAGACTCCACAGCTTAGAGGGAGCATTGGTCAACTCCCCTATGAAACACAAAATTTTGGTGAAAGCAGCAACATGTACAACTGAAAACAACCATGCATTTCCTCGTGGCTGAACAGAAGATCATGGCATCTAAGGATGAGGAGCAGCAAACTATACAGCTGAACTGGGCATGGACAAAAAGCCATTAGTCACATTAAAAATCACAGTATAAATTAACTTCAAGGAAGTTCTGCAGGAACCAAGCAGTGCCAGGGGCTCCGCCTCCTGCAAGTTCCATTCAAACTGTGGGGGGGGGGGGTGGGAGAAGGAGGAGGTTGGATTTATACCCCGCCCTTCACTGTCCAAAGGAATCTCAGAGTGGCTTACAAACTCCTTTCCCTTCCCCTCCCCACAACAGACACCCTGTGAAATAGGTGGGGCTGAGAGCTCTCTCGAGGACCACCCTTAAGAGAACAGCTCTGAGAGAACTGTGACTGACCCAAGGTCACACCAGCAGCTGCATGTGGAGGCATGGGGGAATCAAATCCGGTTCTCCCAGATTGGAGTCCGTGCTCCTGACCACTACGCCAAACTGGCTCTCGCGTATGCACAGCTCTGCACATTCGGCCACTCTCATCGCTGGGTGGGTCCAGCAGAAACAGACTTCACAATTCAAAGAACAAATAATAACAGCCACACAAAATTACAAAAGGGTCACAATTATTGTGTGCGTTTTTGAGGAACGTTTTTTCATTGCTCTCTTTTGGACCTGCAGGATGACTTTTCCAAATAATTAATCTAAAGTGTATTACAAATGGCTGTATAAACACTGAATCATGCCGATCCTGTAACAGGGCAGAGTGGTTTTACAAGAGTCCTCTTGCTCCCTCCTAACCGCGGCCCTCCTAACTTCCTGTCAACGAAGGTACAAACCCTCTGGAAACTGGGTTGCTGCTGGCTGTGAGGCCGCAGAGGGTACCCAGTGCCATACCCTACTGCTCTTGGGACTGAGTTACCTGTATAGTCAGGGGGAAAAGATGTCAAGAAGGTACCAGATAGAGAATACAACAAAGGGCACAGCAAAATAGGAGTAGCAAGAATAGTGAACAAGAAATTGCTGCAATAAGGTTCAAATTATTCCAAAATAATGAAATAACCATCAATGAACATATACTGATGTAAAAATCAAGATCAAACAAATGAAAGCCAAAAAAGAACTAGATACATCTGAAGTGGTGACAGAGTATATATTTCAACCCATTATTTAATAAAAGACGATCTTTTTAAAAAAGCTAGTTTGTGAGGAGGGGTGGTGCTGGATCCCACCCCCCGGTCTGGACTCCTGTGAGTTTTAAAAACCATGCCCAGCCACAATTCTGAGATGCATGCCCAAACCAAACACACTGCTTGGGTTGACAATCCACAAGCAATAATGAGGAGCCCGTGTTACCGGCTAGTGCTGCTGAGGTTGGAGACAATCCCAAGTCTGGAACGAGGCCACTCGGGGGGCCCCCTGACCAAGCCACACTCGCTCGTGTTAACGTACACCCTACAATTGTAATGGAGAGGATGATCACCCCATGCGCACGGCCCGGGCTCCCTTCCACAGAGAAAGGGAAGGACGCGAGCGTGCAAATAAATAAAAACTGGCACTGGAGCTGCGGCGTATGGGCCTCCGTTCTCAATGATAGACAGCTTCTGCAAAGGCCCAAGAAATCACCTAATTTTAGAGGGGGAAAAGCTTTCCAACTCATATTTATTATTATTATTGTAATCCTTTCGATGTCATGGGAGAGAGAGGTGCGATGGAAAAAAACAGCACTGTACGCTGCACACAGGCCCCAGCGTAATAAACACTGTACTTCTTCCCCTCTCCCTCTCTGCATTTCAGCCTCACTTACTAAATTCATCCTTGCTAACAATTACACAGCAAGCAGCGGAGCCAATTCCTGCTTAATAGTGGTGAGGCCTGCCAAATCAAATTGAGTGGAGAAGTCAACATTCCTTTGCAAATGGCTGCGCTCAATGTCAGGAGGCATGAAACGTTCCAAACCCACCGTTTGCACTAAATCAGACCTGGCATGGCGAGGGAAAATAGTTTGCATTTTGAGTTTCCTTTTCTCAGCAAGGCCCCAAAGGTGAAGGCTTCTGGCTTACCTTATATACACATTTGTGGAGGTCACTAAAAACACCTTTATCTTCCTCCTCTTCCTTCACGGTCTCTTTTTCCTGAGAGAAGAGTCGCCGCCGGCCCGTCTTCTGTGGGACTTCGATCTCTTTCGCCTTGTTCCGGAAGCCGTTTTTATGAACCACGCCGTTGATGAGTCCATTTTTGGGCTCGTATCGGGGCAGAGGCTGGAACTCGTAGTTGTTATCCAAATGTACCTCCAGAGGGCCTTTCCGCTTTTCCAGGACCTCCTTTTCAAAGAGAACTTCCTTCTCCAGTCTCTTGTGCTCCTCGGCAGAGAGGGAGTCGTAGGAGAGCAAGTACTGGCAGTAGGCCTCCTGCAGTTTTGCTAACCTGTCCTGTGCAGTTTTAGGGATCCGCAGCATGTCTGCCAGTTTGTTCCATTTCTTGAGGTCAGTAACTTGCTGCATGCCCCCCATTTCATTGATCAGCTGGAAAAAGCAGGCCAAATCTAGCTCGCAGCCTCCTGGATGTCCACAAAAGCCATACACAGCAGGAAGGGAAAGGAGGAAAAAGACGAGATGGTTAGGAGGAATATTCACTAAAGGCCTAGTTCTCTCAAGGCATTTCCCCAGTCTGAAATGAGTCTGGACATCTGTTATTTGCAGGGGTCGTTTCGTAGAAAAAGAGCTAGGGGGACTCATTAGCATAACTCATTAGCATATGCCACACCCCCTGACATCACCGGAAGTGTGTCCTCCCCACAGCCGGCGGCGACCTCCAGCGGGCACCAGCAGGGAGCTCCAGGGCCCGCCCTCCCGCACCTCACCCGGGGGGATGGCGTCCCCCCCAAATGACCCCTGGTTATTTGCCCCGTTGGTATATGAGTACCCATATGTTTCTCCAGGGGAGCAAATATCACCTCCCCAGGGCCATTTTTGAGCAGAAAAATGGTGGTGGGGCAATCCAGCCCTTCTTCCATCCTTTCCGTGCACTGTAATCCCTAACGGATTCAGGCTCCCACTAGCTTGATAATTGCACTAAAAGTGCTGGAAACTCCAATCACGGAATCCCTAGGACACTGTCTGGCTTGGCCCTGAGACTAGCAAACAATCAACAGTACTCACAAACATAACTTCTGTGACATTTTCTGGAATTAGGCCACCTGAAGAAAAGTAAATCAACCCTACTGCTCCAATGCTTTCCATAGGAGCTAGTATTATTGCTTTGCTCATCAAACAGGACCACAATGCACTGGGCAACCATCGGACCGGCCAAACAGAATCTGCCCCGCAGGGGATTATCCCTCTCAAAAGTTCAAAGAGGGAGATGGACAGTTGAAACGTCATGACAACCATAGCACAGAGAAAGTGGGGGGGGGGTTGCATCTGAATAATTATTTGCATTATGATTCCATTTGCATTATGATTCCATTTGAATCTTTAATTTCAAGTTTTGGTCTTTGACCACTGAGTTCTAGAGCCTGATCAAACGGAACTGCACATATCACATTGTCAAGACAGATGGAAAACCTATTGACTGTAGCAGCGTTCTTCGTGTTCACATGTAATGCTTCTTCTACCACGCATTCACAGTGCCTACAGTGCCCCATTCCAGCACTGAACTACTTTGGGGGGCTGCTAAACATGATTCTGCACACATCTAGGGACTTTTATGTATCCATATGGAATGTGCCAAAGGGGTCGATCTCCACCAGCAGTTCTGCCGGAGTGCTAACATTTGAACCTGCTTAAGCGGATTATTTCATCTAATACCGTATGCTAGTGAGTGCTAGTTTCCAGGGCTTCTCTTGAATGACGATGCTCAACACAAGTTCTTTTCGTGTTCCTTTCCTCGGCATCCTTAGAAACAAAGTGCTACCTTCCCTTTCCCCACAAAACCAGCCAACAACCTTTCAAGTGTTACATTACAGAATGTGACTGGTGCAAAATTAAACCTTACAGCTTATTTTCAAGACAACCCCTTGCTCTTTTGGCCAATGCCATTACAAGTGTCAGCTACACAACACAGATCGGCTCCAAATTGGTTTCGGTTGCCACTACTAATCATTAATATTGTGCTAGACAACGTACAGGACATACTTTGTAAAACCTATATCTCACATAAAGCACTGGTTTGCTCAATAAAATGCAGAGCGTCTCTCTGTGATCGGGTTTTATGCAATTAAATGACCCACTTTCTTTCTCTCTCTCTCTCTCCCCGGAGAAATGACTGGACCAATCCATTAGTTACTATGCTTATCAAGCAGCAATGTAAAAAATGTCAGCCCCAGATCTACCCATAGAAGCTCAGGTTTAGTAAGATAATTAATTTGGTCTGATTATCCGCTGTTGGAATACCTTAGGGTGGGGTAGAAGGGAAGACTAAAATCTCTCACCTCCAAGGGAATGTTCAACTATACTGTTTCAACCAGTCACACCATTAAAAAAGAAAAAGATGGAATTGCTCAGGGCCACATTCTCCAACATAGGACCACAGCACCTCAGAATTTAATGAGGCCTGGCAAGTTTTTCTGAGCAACGGTTATGATGTCTGCCCCTTAAGTAAAACCAGTTTTTGCTACCCATTTGCTTTTAGTTGTAAAACGTGTAAGATCAGCAAAACTCCAAGTCTCCTTCCCAGAGGGTTGAGTCAAGGGGGGAAATGTGTGCGACATAAACTGTATTACCTGCCATAAAGCTTAAACAAACCTTTGACTGAGTCTCAGAACAGTGTTTGTGATGGTATGAGGTAAAGGTAGCAACAGTCCACATTGAATTAGGAGACTTACTAGCAAGAATCACAGATATAAAGGTCTAAAATTTATTTCTGCAGACCGTTGAGTCTTAAAAATTAAGGCCAGCAAAATAATCTACTAGGACCCAGCAACAGTCACAATTCGTGTGTGTGTGTGTGTGTGTGTGTGTGTGTGTGTAAAAAACCCAAATGAAACTTTGTTGGTCTTAAAGGTGCCGTTGGACTCAAACTTTATTCTGGAGCCATGCTGTTTTCAAAGTTCTCAGGTTGCATACAGTTATGGCTAGGGATTTTAAAAAGCAACAGAAGGGCTTAGATCGTCTTTGCTTATATTCAGTAGGAAAAAGTGGGAAAAATCTCTTGGGGCCTTGTTTGGGGTACAGGGAAGTAAGAGACAAGGCCTTAAAAAATTCCAGTTCTATTTCGTCGGCTACATGCTACAAAACTGCAAAGGTCGTTGTTCACTTAGGTGAGCAGTTCTAATGAAAAACAGGTAGCGCTTTCACAAGGATCTGAGGCATGCTATAGATCAGGAAAACTTGTGCTGCCTAATCATTATTCCTAATTAGAGAGGAACACCTTTGTACCCTAAGGCAAGATGGAAGGTCAAGGCACAGACCGGGATAAAAAGCAAACAAACACAAATCACTTGTGTTCCGATCTTTAACTCTACCAAAAACACCCCCCCAAAACACAGACATCGTATGCCATAAATAGTTAAAAGTCTGTTTCTGTATTGCTGTGTCTAGTTTATCTCTTTCTCATACTGGGCACTTTGACAAGCAGGAAGGACCCCTTGCACTTGGTTGGGAAAATGGTGAAGACCATCCCTGCAGGTTATGAGGGATGAATATTATGGCAGGTCTCCAGTTGAGCCCACTGTTTGTTTGAAATATTCCCACATTAGTTATGTGGAAGATTTAGGTAAGGTTTATACTGTATTTATCCAAAAGGAAGAAAATCCGGAACATAAGACAATCGTAGGGTTGCCAAGAGAAATGTTGTTACCGGCGGGGGAGCCTCGCTGGGCTCCGGGAGCCGTTCTTTGACGTGCGCGCACGCGCGCCACCAGCACGTCACCAGAAGTGACGCGCGACGTCGATCACGTTGAAGGCGTGGCCCCGATCGTCGGAGGGAAAACCATAGAGTTTTCCCTCCGACGATCGGGGGCACACCCCCAACGTGATTGACGTGGTCACATTACCTCCAGTGATGCAGCCACACTGCGCTTCGGGGGGGGGGGCGTTCCCCCCGGGGCCCGATTCCGCAGCGGCGGAAATCGGGCCTCCGAAGTGGGGGTTCACCCGCCCCCACTTGGCAGCCCTAGACAATCGCTCTAAAAAAATGTTGTACTCAAAATGATTTACTACCGTTATCTGAGGAAGTGTGCCTTGCACACGAAAGCTCACACCTTGAATAAAAGTTTGTTGGTCTTAAAGGTGCCACCGGACTCAAACTTTGTTCTACTGCTTCAGACCAACATGGCTACCCACCTGGATCTACCGTATATACCTGTAATTTGTATGAGAATTTAACACTCCCTTTTTTTCTTCTTTTTAACAGCACTCTTGGGGGAAAATATCTAGCCTTCCTTTCAGGCAAATAGGGTATTTCAAACCCCTTTCGACTCAGTGAGGATTTTGTGGTTCAAGGACACCTGCTAGAATGTAACCACTGGGTTTGTAATGGGTGAACCTACCAGCTTCAGTGATACATACACTGTCCTGGATCTGAAATAACTGAAAACTGAAATATATGGCATCAACTTAGTATGAGCAAGTTACTGATATTACTAAAAATGCCCACCACGATGTCAGTGGATGTCAGCTAAGCGGCCAATTTGTAAGACATTAATAATAAAACGTAAGACATACATGCTTTATTTATTGTGACTGGTATCCCGCCCTACCTCGCAAGCGGGATACTTACCTTGTTTCACACAAGGTAAGTCAAACACAGTTTCTTACCGCAAACCGCTCCAAACAAGAGAAGAGCCACACAGGGTAAGGCAGTACAGTGAGAAAGGTTAGTCTCTCTACTAATTGCTTTTGTGTTTATCTTACATTAAAAATCCGAAACCTATTTTACCTGTTCAGAACTCACTGGAAGTGGCTTTTTGGGAGGACTGTCACTGGTTATACCAGGACTATTTTGCATAGTAGGGCTTAAACTGACATTTTGCTGCTGCTGACGACAACATTTTCATTGATCTCAGGCTCAGAGCACCATGGAACTTGTTTTCCTTAAAGCTCATACATGCATCTGGCACATCCTTGTTTGGCATATTATTAACAAAGCCATGACGTGTAAGAACGTATTTCTTTCATAACATACACATTATGTTTGAATCAGAGCAGAAGGACATTTTGAGTACAACTCTGTATCATTTTAAAAAAAGATCTTCTCTTAAATCTACATATGCCAATACAATCCCTAAAATGAATGACAGTAAGGTGCCAAGAAGAACAATCCAATCAGATGTCCAATTTAGGCATGGATAAAACAAAGATGTTCACAAACCTGGCATTTGCACACACGTCCCCCCCACCCCCCTCAGCATGATGTGCTCAGTGCATGATGAAGGAATGGAAGTAAAAAAAAACCTCAAGCATCCACAACGTATGAACGCAAGCGGGCACATTTACTGAACTGGTTTTCCTTCTACTAACTGGGATCCTAAGCCAGGTTGAAAGCTAGGTTGAGAAACCAAGTTAACGTTGGTTCAGACATGCACCCGCATATGTATGTCATGAGTAATCCAAGTTAACTTTAACCCACTGCTCTGTGCAAGAAGGAACAGAGAAAACAGAGAAGCAGGTGTTCATGCAAGTCTGGGGCAAGCTGGGTTTGTGCACATTTAACTGTGGTTAAAGCAGGGCTATTTTTGGGCAGGAACGCACAGGAACGGAGTTCCGGCTGGCTTCCAAGTTGGCCACGCCCAGCAGGAACTCATTAGCATAATAGGCCACACCCAACAGAAACTCATTAGGATTGGCTACAATTAGGGGTGTGTGGCCTAACATGCAAAGGAGTTCCTGCTACAAAAAAGGCCCTGGGTTTTGACAACAAACAAGGTAAACAGAATAAGAAGCAAAAGGTGGGTGTGGCTGGATGAACACACGTCTGGTAACATGGGGGTGTGGCCTAATATGCCAATGAGCTGTGCTGTCGGGGGTGTGGCCTAATATGGTAATGCGTTTCTGCTGTTGGGTGTGGCCTATTATGCTAATGAGTTCCTGCTGGGCTTTTCCTACACAAAAAAAGCCCTGAGTTAAAGTAAACATCAGAAAGCAGAGAGTTGAGTCAATCATCTCCTGTCTTTTAACTAATCAGTTAATGGTTTAAAATGCATTAAAAATAAATACAAAGCATATTGTCAAAACCTTCATGCAGGGGCTACTGAAGGGTGAGGTACTAAAATTAAGGTTAGAATCTCAGGTATCTTTAAGCTTCCAGATTTTGACTGACGCCCAAAGCAGCCACATGAAACTGCTTTATACGGAATCAAACTCTTGGTCCATCGAAGTCAGTATTGTCTACCCTGACTGGCAGCACCTCTCCAGGGTCTCTGGCAGGGGTCCTTCACATCACCTACTGCCTTTAACTGGAGATTGAACCTGGGACCTTCTGCATGCCAAGAAGATGCTCTACCACTGAGCCACGGCCACTTTGAATTTAATAAACAGAAGCTACCACTGGTCGCCTTTAATAGAAGCCTGCCTTTAACAGTTTCCCAGAACCAAAATAGCATAAAAAATTATACAGACATGTCCTTAACTCTCAGCTCTAGTGAGAATTTCTCTTCACCCATTAAAATTGGCTGTAGCCATCCAAACTGATTAAGGCTAAAGGAAATTTATTATTTTTAAAAAGTGTATGGGACGAGCAGTTTTTTAAAAAGAAGACGTTCTTCCAAAGGGTGCCTTTAATAAAAGAGTTCTTTTGCCAGACAGGGTGGGTTTTTTTTTTTAATATGCTCTTAACACACACACACACACAATTTTGTGTGGCAGACAGCAAACTAACAATTCGCTTAAATCAAGCCCCATCCAGATGCTACTAACCCTTGCGGCCACCTACTGAGAAAGAGAATGAAACCATCATTTTGCACCAAACGGCCCCTTAATGCTTATTATTGTAAAGACATGAAATGCTTGCAGATTACTGAAAAATTGTGATTTCAGCTGCTTGTGGAAATCACTTTAAAGACAGTATCAACGCAGTGTTCATGTGCTGGTGCGATATTTAAGGAGAAGGGATTGCCAGAAAGGAAAAAAACAAATTTCTGGATTTATTTACAGCGCTAAGCAAATTAGTGTGTGTACACTGAACATACTAATACTGTACAATAAAGACCAATGATGTTTTAGTACATCTGATGGCTTCGTTTTCTATAACTACTGACAACTAGTGAAGAAAGATGAAGGCACCTGTGCAGTGTTCCCTCTAAGCTGAGTTGGTGTGAGCTAGCTCACAGTTTTTTAGCCTCCGGCTCAGACATATTTGCCTTCGCTCAGGAAGGGATGGCTCCAGAGCAAACTAATTTATGCAGTAGCCAAATCACCTGGTCACAGCTTTAATGCCAGTCGCTCACAAAGTAGAATTTTTGCTCACAGGACTCCATAGCTTAGAGGGAGCATTGCACCTAAGGGAATCAGATTACAAAAAAACAGGGGTCATTTCGTCAAAAACGAGGTGCAGGGACTCATTAGCATAAGTTATTTGCATATGCCACACCCCCTGAAATCAGAAGGCAACACCCACCGCTCAGGCTCCACTGGACTGTTTTGGATTGCTAGCTATTGGGGGGGGGGGAACGTGCAAATCTGTCCTCGCAGAGGAGGGAGAGCTTGTACCTGAATAAAACTTGGTCTTAAAGGTGCCACTGGACTGTTTTGGACCGGGGGACCAGGGGGAGCTCTGCAACTTACCTGGCTGCTTCTTGCTCTGACTGAGGGCTGCTGGGAGCAGGGGGTGGGGCTTGTTGCATGTGCCCGCCCCCTGGGCTCTTTACTGCCGGAGCTCCGCTCCTGTGTGCTCCCGCAAGAAATGACTCCTGCAAAAAAGCATCCCTGCGTGCCTGGTGCCCTTTCAGCTTTCACAAGGCAGCGACTCAAACAGAACCCGAAGAACAGATTTCAGGGTTGCCCACAGTTGCGAACGGCAAAGGAGTCCGAAACACTCACCTATGAGTGGAAGCTCATCCATCGTAATGCCCTGAGATTTGAGGTGCTTCTTGATGCAGGCCAGCCGCTGCACGTTGGGCCCCCAGCGCCTGCCCAGCTTGTGGATGTGCTGAATCTGGGTCACAAACCGCATCTCCTCGTTGAGCTTGCACTCGGGCCTCCAGTCGGGAGGAGGGACCACCCTGCACATCCCGAACTTCTCGACCTGAGCACGAACCGACTCGATGTATATCAACGGGTCGTGGAACTCCTTCGCGGAAGGCCTGAGGATGGGAATCTCCTCCATCGTGGCCCACCCGGACTTGACGACCCCCCCCTTCTCGTGCTTCCCCACTGAGTCGTGTGGCTTGTGCAAGGACTCCGTTTGAGAGGTAGAATGATTTTCACAGGAGGCATTTTCAGTTTTGTTATGTGCTTGTTTCCCTGGCGTGGTCTTCCCGGCGGCGGCTCTCTTCGGCCTGTTCCTTTCCAGACTTTTCTGTGGCACTTCCTGACTCCCAGGCTTCTTCACGTGGCCGTTCAGCAAAGGCTTCTCCGCGGGGGCCTTTTTGCTCGGGGCTTCCGTCACGCTGACCGTGCCCTTTAACTTCTTGGTTGGGGACTGCGTTTTGTCGATGTGGTTTGCCTCTTCCAGCCTCCTTTTTGAATTGCGTAGCCCCTCCCTCAACTGCCTCCCTACCTCCTTAGTGCATGTCTTTTGGTTCAACTTGCCATTGACCTTGACACCGTTAACCGCGGTATTGTTGGGCTTGGCCGCTCCAAGGGATAGCACCTGTTTGCGGGTTTTTGCATTGCTACTTTCCGTTTTCCCTGAGATTGTGTGGTTGACGGGTGAACTGGGTTTGTGGTGATTTAGTTTGGTTTCCTTGACCAGTTCTTTCTTGGCTTTGGTGTATGTGACAGTTCCCTTTGTCACAGTTGCAGTGTACTTCACAGTTTTGGACGGTGAAGGTCTGACTTCTCTCATCTTTTTGGCACTGGCTGTGTTTGTACTCGGAGATGACATTCGAGTGATACCATTGACCTTGGAGACCTGGGAAATCCAAGAGTGTCACAAAGCAGGAGGAAGAGAAGAAAAACAACAGAAAAACCAGTTAATAAAAATTCTCTACCCTACGGCCTCTAGTTACCACATAGAAGGAGCCAAATCTTCCAGTCCTATGGCCAAGTTAGGTCTTACATGCTGTCTCTAGATCAAAGCCTTCATATCATGGAAAGGAACCTTGGTCACTTAAAAAACAATAAAGAAAACCAAATTCTCTACAAAATGCATCCATTCCTCATCTTTTTTTTGTTCTTAAAATGGTCTGTAGCTTCTTAAACTGCCTTTGGCACCAATATTGGCACAAAGATTACAGAAGCGGCTTGGTGCCCCCGCCCGAAGTCCTGAACCTCTGAACTAGCCCCCCCCCCCCACTGAACCTTCTGCATTGTATAAAGGGATAGCACATGTATGCAGATGCTCCTAGAATGGCTACATATTCAAAACACTGAGTTGACCTTGTCCGTCCTAAAATACTAGTGGCAGCCAGTGTTCCCTCTAAGCTGAGTTAGTGTGAGCTAGTTCGTGTGTTTTTCAGCCTCCGGCTCACACATTGTTTGTCTCCGCTCAGGAAGGAGGGCTCCAGAGCAGACTGATTTATGCAGCAGCCAAATCGCTCGCTCACAACTTTCATGCCAGTGGCTCACCGAGTAGAAATTTTGCTCAGGAGACTCTACAGCTTAGAGTACAGCCTCCAGGTGGAGTAAGGATAACCAAAGAGAACACGGGGTTGCCACTGACTCTTTTCTACTAACCTCCAGGGGGTAGCTGGAGATCTCCTGGGATTACAACTCATCTCCAGGCGACAGAGAGCAGTTCACCCGGAGAAGACTGCTGCTTTGGAAGGTGGACTCTATGGCATTACAGCCCACTGAAGTCCCCCTCTCCCGAAACCTCCCCCTCTTTAGGCTCCACCCCCCCAAATCTCCAGGTATTTCTGAACCCGGAGCTGGCAACCCGAGTGGTGGCAAAAGTAGCGGGAACTCCTCTGCATATTAGGCAACACCCCCCCTAATGTAGCCAATCCCCCAAGAGCTTACAGTAGCCCCTGTAAGAAGAGCTCTGTGAGCTCTTGGAGGATTGGCTACATTAGGGGGTGTGTCACCTGATATGCAAAGGAGTTCCTGCTACAAAAAGAGCCCTGGATGCCATGTGAGGAACAGTGTCTGAGAGGAAGGAGAGAAGAGATTGGATTTATACCCCACCCTTCACTACCCAAAGGAGTCTCAGAGTGGCTTACAATCCCTTTCCCTTCCCCTCCCCACAACAGACACCCTGTGAGGTAGGTGGGGCTGAGAGAGCTCTCTCGAGAACTGCCCTTGAGAGAACAGCTCTGAAAGAACTCATGAATGACCCAAGGTCACACCAGCAGCTGCAAGTGGAGGAGTGGGGAATCAAACCCGGCTCTCCCAGATTAGAGTCCGCGCTCCTAACCACTACACCAAACTGGACCCACCTTCTTGAACTAGTTCCAAGATAAAGGTTTTGTACCCTGCCAAACAACTGTAGTCAATGGATGGGCTCTTCAGTTGACCAGAATCTAAACACAGCCTAGCTAATATTAACTAATGAAAACCTGCCAGCACAAATGATAACAAAAGCACACATCATTATGTACAATATGTACCAAAGGGCCAGCCTAGACCAGAAGGATCCAGAGTTTTGAATGATTTCAGTCAGGAGGCACTAAATATTTTTAAAAATTAGATAATAAATATTCATCTAATAATTATGATATTTGCATCCTTTGATGTTTATAAATTATTTTTTTTAAAAATAGTTTCTATCCAGGCAGTTTCTCATACATACAGTGGACCCAAACTAGCAAAAAAGTTAGTTGCAACAGAGTCAGACTGAAAGAAACAGAACAGGAACCTCTGGGATTAGTTGTCACTAGCCTTTCGCTACATTCAAACATTATGTCAAGTCAAAATTGAAGCTGGCTTCTTGCTTCTTGGCTTGTGCTTCGCCCGCCTTTCCCCTCCCTTCTGTGTGAACGGTGATGAAGGAACTCTGATTTAAAAACAGGCTATTGAAAACAGATCAGCCCATATCATAATGCCCCTACATGAATCAATGGTGAGACCTCATTTGGAATACTGTGTGCAGTTCTGGTCACCACACCTTAAAAAGGATATTATAGCTTTGGGAAAAGTGCAGAAAAGGGCAACTCGAATGATAAAAGGGTTGGAACACTTTCCCTATGAGGAAAGGTTAAGGCGCTTAGGGCTCTTTAGCTTGGAGAAACGACGACTGAGGGGTGACATGATTGAGGTTTACAAGATTATGCATGGGAAAGAGCAGGCAGAGAAAGAGGTACTTTTCTCCCTTTCTCACAATACAAGAACTCCATGAAATTGCTGAGCAGTTGGGTTAGAATGGATAAAAGGAAGTACTTTTTCACCCAAAGAGTGATTAACACTTGGAATTCACTGCCACAGGAAGTGGTGGCGGCTACAAGCATGGACGGCTTCAAGAGGGAATTAGATAAGCATATGGAGCAGAGAGGTCCATCAGTGGCTATTAGCCACAAGGTATAGATAGGGGCTCTGGGGCAAGTGATGCTCTGTCATCTTGGTGCTTGGGGGGGGTCAACAGTGGGAGGGCTTCTAATGTCCTGGCCCCACTGGTGGACCTCCTGATGGCACTGGTATTTCTGGCCACTGTGTGATACAGAGTGTTGGACTGGATGGGCCTTTGGCCTGATCCAACATTCACATCTCTTTTGTTCTTATGTTATGTTCTTAAAATTAACCATGGTTACCTGTGATACATGACTAATGGCACACCATTTAACCAGAGTTGATTGTCCCCTCCACAAGCCGGGATGCTAAAAACTATGGTTCAGTGCAGATTTAGAATCATGGGTTGCAGGTGAAGAACAGGTACCAGTTAAGCTGTGAGTCTGTGCATCTGTACATCACATGTAACTGAAGCTAGTTTTAAACCATGACTCCTTTATTTATTTTATTTTCATTTTTGGATTTTTTTAAATTCTGCCCTCCCCAAACAGGCTCAGGACAGATCACAGAGTCATAGACTCATTACAATAAAATCACATTACATTAAAATCATTAAAACAGTAAAATTCAGAGGTAGCAGGAATTTTCATAAAAGGAGGACTGTTAGGGCTATATAGATGAAGTCAGAACTTTCAGTATTTATAGTTTATATTGGAATTTTAACGGAATGTTGGTTTTAGTATACAAATTGGCGTTTTAATGTATTTGTTTATATCTATGTTGTTAGCCACCCCAAGTAGGGTTACCAAGTCAAAATTTCGCCGGAGCGGGGGACTCCCATAGAGTTTTCCCTCGGATGACCGTGGCCCTGCCCCCAGCGTGCCCGGCGTCGTCACGTCCCTTTTGGGTGATGCACACATTGGGGTGGGGTTCCCCCCGGGGCCCGATCCGCCGTCGGCGGGGAACGGGCCTCTGGGGCGGGGGTTTCCCCGCCCCCCGGGGGGACTTGGCAAGCCCTGAGCCCACCAAAGCGGGGAGGGCGGGATACTACTACTACTAGATTGATAGCTAAAGCAGGGAGGCCAACTAAGATGGACCCCCGCCACCTCACTTGAAGGCCTGGCGGAACAGCTCCATTTTGCAGGCCCTGCGGAACAGTAAAAGGTCCCGCAAGGCCCTGATCTCTAGTGGGAGCTGAGGATCTGACCTCCCCACAGCTGCGTAGAGCATTTATGCTGGCCCGATTTAATGTGCTCCCCTCTGCGGTTTTAGCAGGAAGATTTAAGAAAATCCCCTACTCTGTAAGGTTCTGTGATTGTGATTCAGAGGAGATTGAAACAATCGAACATGTATTCCTCCACTGTAGTTTGTATGATGACATTCGGGAAGCCTATCTAGAAGATATTCTGAAGAATGATGCCAAGCAATCCGATTATAGAAGGTTGTACTGTTTATTGGCTTCACAAAATATAGCAGTTATTGAAGCGGTTGCCAAGTTTTGTAACTGCCTTATAATGAGGAAGCTGTGTGTCAAATCCATGAACTGAATGGCGACTGTATGATTATGATCTATGCCAATAAAAGTTTTGAACTTGAACTTGAGCTAGTGGGAGCTGATTCCACCAGGCTGGGGCAAGGGCAGAAAAAGCCCTGGCCCTGGCCAAGGCTAGGCGGATGTCCTTTGGGCCGGGGATAACCAGTAGGTGTGGATCCAGCAAGTGCACGGCTCTATGAGGGACATATGGGGAGAGGTCCTTCAGATATGTCGGTCCCAGGCCACGTAAGGCTTTAAGGGCTAATACCAACACCTTGAAGTGGATCCGGTACTCAATTGGTAGCCAGCACAAGCGGCACAATACCGGCCGAATGCCTGCCTGCACAGGTGATGCCCTCAGCAGGTGTGCCACTGCATTCTGCACTACCTGGAGTTTCCAGGTCAGTCATACAGGCAAGCCCGCGTAAGGCGAGTTACACTAATCAAGCCTGGAAGTGACCATTGCATGGGTCACTGTAGCCAAGTCCCGGGGGGGGGGAGAGGTAGCTTGACACAAGAATGGCAAAATCAAGTGCACACGTGAACTTCGCATAAACTGGAGTTGGATACTTTTGACCTTCTAGCTGGCTTGACATGACGTTTGAATGCAGCGTAGGCTGGGTTGTTCCAGGGTGCTCTGTGGTGGCTTTATGCTGTTTTGATGGCTTGTTTTTAGTGGCTTGTTTTGTTTTACATTGATGATTTATTGCATTTATGTTACTTAAAAAATAATAAGGCTTCTATACTACCTCAAGAGGCAGCATATAAATTCCCTTAACAAATTGGCCAATATTAAACAAAAGCAATGACACTCTGTCAAAGGCAAGCCAAGAATAATTTCTACCGGGGGAAAGACCTTGCCACACTCAAAGGAACACTGGGAACAATGATTATGATACTTCCAATCAGAGCTGGAAAAGCCAGTCTCTGCAAGGGATGTCATATGTTTAAATGATTACACAATATTCATTTATTGTGTATATATTGTTGTAAATATTTTAAACATTGTCCAAGGTTTGGAAAAGGAGTGAAGGGTAACCCCTCCCCAGTTTTTTAAAAAGTCTGTGCATTTTCTATAAACCGGAGGGGGGGGGTCCTCCCCCCACGTTTGTACAAAAACATCTTCTGTGTGTATCTGGCCCTATGTTTTGGATTTTTCAATCCACAAAGGGGCCTAGGCATAGAATTAGATATATGGTATACATTTGGCCTAGTCAGATGGTGGCCTTTGTTAATGGTTCCTGGGTAGCATTTTTTGATAGTTTAAATTGGTTGCCCTACTCGACAAAATTTACATCCCTAGAAGCTACACAGAAACTCAAAAAGAGACCCCCCCGCTACCTTTTCATACTTCTTCATGGCCATAGCTGCTTCTCCACAGGCACTTACAAAATAAAAGCCAAGCGCCAAACTGCAGCGACTCAGTTTTTAATGGTACAAAATGACACCCCCCAAGCCCGCCATCTTCAGGAAGCCAGTTTCAATATATCAATAGGGCACTATTTTACCAGTCTCAGCAATTGTTCAAAGGCAACAAAGAGATTAAAAAGCAGCATGGCAGAATAATAAGAACTCAGTGTTTTTGAAAGGTAGGGCACCGGACTTCAGGTGAATGGATAAGTGAAGATAAATGTGAACAAAGGGGAGTAGATATTTAGTCCCACAGAACAACTCCTGTTGATGGCACAGGAAGCCACCATCTTGAACCTATTTCCTCCAGTGACTAGGCTTCCTTTTCGTACCAATGTCAAAAAAGATCTGCTGCTTTTGTGGGGCAACATGCTCCAGACGTAGCTTTAACCTGCTCCTGTGACACTGCAGGGTATGCAGGGCTCTTTTTGTAAAAAAAAAAAAAAAAGCCCAGCAGGAACTCATTAGCATAATAGGCCACACCCAACA
>NW_015159806.1:148597-159999 GCF_001447785.1 Gekko japonicus
ATGTTGTTCTTCTAAGAGAAGCGCATCAGAACGGACACTTTCAAGTTCAGCACGTGGGAAACGATATTTGGGGTTCTGGTAAATGGCTTTATTTTTCTGGGTGAAGCTTTCTGTTGGAAGTAAGTTCCACTCCCCTTTGCCACTGCCTTAATGCCGGCTATCACATAACTGCGCACATGCGGATTTGGTCAGGTAAGAAGGTGAAGGCAGGCATAGGCATGCGTTGCAAAGCAAAGAGCAATTAGCCGCCTCTGCATGCTGAAAGCAAACGAAAGAAACATTAACCGGGACATAGATTTAACACAACAAAACAGACCATTCAAAATATACAAATGTACAGGAAAATGTTTGGTGCAACAAAAATCACACTTGGCAGCTGGTGAGAAAACTGCACATTACGACACGAGCACCTGCAATATCCTCCGATGGCAGCGGCAGCAACTGAATCACTCTTAAAAACCAGTTCTTCAGTTCACATACTTGCATGCGATGGCGATCATTAACACACAAGCACACGATACGATACAATGCAACTCAGGAATATGGAGGGCAAGGTATGCCAAACCAAAAAAAAAGGGGGGGGGGAATGTTACATTAGTACTGCTTTTTTATTCTCTCACCTTTTGCCCAGTTTTGCATTCCCACGTCATCCTCATTTCCACAGAATATTCGCATTCTAGATAATCTGCAGCCAGTTTTATTGTACTATAGGTGCTTTAAGCAGTAACCTGCTATTGTTCAAAGGGTGACCTGATTTTCTGTGGAATCCTATGCAGAGTTATTCCAGGCTAAACCCATTAATCTCAACTGGCTTAGACTGGAGTAACTCTGCATAGGATTCCACAGTCTCTCCAGGACAAGCAGCTGTCCATATTAAGCACATACAGCTAATATCATGGGGTGCATGATAATAAGGTATGGAGAAACTTGGCAAGATTTCACACCGATCAAAGCCAGGCCTGAAGACACAACCAAATTACTCCCTATCACCAGATTCTTACCTCCTAAAAAGGCACACCTTCACTTCTAGGTGTATCAAACATATATAGTTTCTAAGTCTTCCCCGCTATACTCAACCGCCTTCATCTTGAGTGAAATTATTTAAAACCTATTAGCTTTTGCCTTTCACAGAGCTCCAGCTTTTGTAGAAGAGGAGAAATCTGTTCCTAATAAAACATTTCCAGAGATTCCCTTGATATCTTTACATATAAAGGGATTTTGTGACGTGGCCGTAAAAACAAACAACTGAAATGCAGTCATAAAAACATTTAACAATTTATTTAGAGTCGGGGTGTTGCTCTTTTTTTCTCTTTTTTTCCTAATTATTCTGAAAGCTTCCTGGCTTGGAGATGGAGCTCCAGGCGACCTCCCAAGTGCAGGGCTACGCAGAAACTGGAGAGGTCAGCCTAGGTCCCTCCAATAGGAGCCACACAATAAAATAAATTTGCATAGCCTATCCAGAGGCGTGACCTAACAACTTCCTGGATGACTTAGGGTTGCCAAATCGAAATTGGCCGGGAGTGGGGGGCTCCCGGCCGGTGTCCTCTTCGTGTGCGCGCGTGGCTCCGCCCCCAGCGTCCGACGTCACTTCCAGGTGACGCGGACGTTAGTTTTCCCCCGGGCCCCGATTCCGCGGGAGCGGGAATCGGGGCTCGAAACCAGGGGGAATTCCGCCCCCCGGGGGCATTTGGCAGCCCTAGGATGACTCCCCCCCCCCAAGGAGGATACAGAGGTGTGACTGCTCCTACCCAGAGGGTTCCAAGAAGCAATGGACAGTAAGTACCCTGCAGGAAAAGATCAGGAGAGAAGGTATAGCAGACTGGATGAGAAGTTTGGGGGCTCAGAAAAGAGGTTCTAGGGCAGTGATGGCGAACCTTTTAGAGTGCCCAAACCCCACTTATTTATCGCAAAGTGCCAACACGGCAATTTAACCTGAATACTGAGGTTTTACTTTAGAAAAAACAACTCATACATTCACTTAAGATGATCCAAAGAAAGTAAGGAAAGCAATCCCAAATGCTTTCATTTACTTACAATTATTTGGCAGAGAATTCTACACTTTAATGATGGTCTGGGGTGATGGCACGCGTGCCCACAGAGCGGGCTCTGAGTGCCACCTCTGGCACCCGTGCCATAGGTTCGCCACCACTGTTCTAGGGGGAAGAGAAGAGACTAGAAGGTAGACAGAATGTGCCTGCTTCAGAGGAGCAGAGTGTGAGGGAAAATAAGAGAAGAAAAACTTTTGGGGTGGAGGAAGGATCTACGTGTAAGTCTAGATGCCTAATCTGGTCCAGAGCAATCTTTTAAGAGAGGTGAATCCATTTTGGCAGAGTATCTAATAGAATTGTTAGCACGGAAGCCTAGGCACAGAGGTTCCTTCTTTTAAAACCTTACCCTGGTCTTAACTTGGCCTATGGCTGAGACGAATGTAGCACGGCAATAAGAGTCTCAAAAGAAATCTCCTGCTGTTCCCTAGGCAATAGCCGTGGTCTCAGAAAAGGCTACAGGGGAGAGTAAGATTATATAACAGAAATTCTGTTAATATGTTTGGACGTCTGGAAAACAAACCTCTTCTCAAGAACAACCAAACACACACACACACAACTTTAATCCTCTAGCAGTTTTAAACCAGAATAAAAATAACTGCCAGGACAGAAACTGGGTAATTAAAACTGCAGCCTAACATAATTAGTTACGTAAAAGGTACCTCAATAATAAGTTCCATCTCGATCCTTCTGAGCCAGCTACCAAGCTGCACAGGTACATATTGTTTCACAGATCTAACCTGCAACTCTATAAACAATCTCGGCCTTCTAGAGTGGTGCCTCTCAATATTTGGGATAGGGCTGTATATTCCCTATATTTCCATTTCTGATTCCAAATGGAACATTCCCTAAGCAGAGAGGTGACCCTGGAAGGCTAAAATACTGGAATAAATGTCGTCTTGCCAGGCCTGCTTCACTTGCAATATTTTTCAGATACATCATATAAACAATACTCCCCAAGTCAGATATAGCAAATATGCACAGGACAAAATAAAACATGTCACAGTATATATTAGGCTACTAAAACCCTTTTTCAAGCCAGAGAAGAATAACAGGGGAAAAGATTACCCGGTCATGCCAAACAGATTTTTGGATTTTTTGGATCATTAAAAGGCTATCTCTTTTGCTTATACATACTTTACAGGACCCTGAAGGGGTAACCAGTGCTAAAGAAAGCAAAAGTAATTATGGTAGGCATAATTTCTTACCTTTCTACGGTTGACATGTCTCCCCCCATTAACCAAAAACACACAACACCTTTGTGAACCAGCCTAATAAAATGGACGCACTGCTGGCTGCGCAGGATCGCCATAGAGTCTAGTTCCATCCCGGGGCAGTGCTTACACTGAGCGCATAAGAAAGAAGTCAATTTTAATGTAAAAAGCAGTAACAGTGATTGATCATTAGTCATTATCACTCGTTATACTGCACAAACTAATCCGCAAAGAACACCCCCCAATTAGTTACTTCTTTTTCTTTGTTCATCCCCCCCCCAGTCACACTCGTTGATTCAGTCATGTTATTTTATATATCTCTCTCTCTCTCTCAACAGTAAACCCCCCCAACCTTTCTCCTAAATAAAGAAACTTCATTTTTACCCTCCAACTTTAAATTAAACCTTATCCCAGGGCAACTGGGTGGCTTTATGTTGCTCTTACACATACCACAAGAGCAGCCTCTCAGACTTTATAGATTGAGAAAAAAGAAAAGAGGAAAACCTTTTTTTTTTTTTAAAGGACAACCTCGTGTTTCCAAGGGGGAGAAATTCAACTTATGGTATAGGAGACATGGAACGGTCTCTATGACCCAAACATATCCTCTGACAGATCAAACATTTTGCCAATTCACTTGCAAAACCAATAGAGGGACCCGTTGAGTTACGTTTCCTTTCCCTTCAACCCCCTTGGGGGATTAAAGCATTTGGGTAGACAACATGGAAGAGAAAGGATGTGAGTAACAAAACCCAGAAAGGAAAGAGAGAGACAAACCCATATAGATCTATAGCACATGAAGCATATTACAGGGGGGGGGGGACAGAAATGGTTTTGGAACTCAGATCCAAAGTAAAGCAAATTCCCTCCTTTCAAGCATGACCTACAATTTAACACTAACTGGGAAACAAGAGTGCTGTGATTTAGTGCTAGGCTGTAGACACCATCTCTTCCCATGTTCGACAATACTGTGAAAACTGCTATTTCCCTATTACGGGGGTCACAGCCCTACAGTAAATGTAGCCAGAGAGCCATGAGGCGACCGTGGCTGTGGTTACTTCTAAGGACCAGTTTGGGAAATTAAATAAAGTATCCCTTCACTTCAGAGATACTAATCAAATGGCACAGTCCTAGGCAGAGTTATAGCATTGACTTCAGTGGATTCAGAAGGGTGTGATTCTGTTTCGGACTGCACCCAAAGTCACCTAATATTTGAAAGGAGGCTTCAGGTTTCCCCCTTGCTCCAGTTTCATTACTTTATTCATCAGTGTTTAGTGCATACTGACGCCCCAATCTGAGGGTGGGAAAAACCCAGTTAGATGCTGAGGAAGGCCTTGCTATCACAGCCACCAAAAGCCGTCGTGTCAGCTTCTCAGAAGCCCTGTCATCACGCTGCGAAGACCACATTTCCTTCCTCTACTTTATCTTGTCACTTATTCCCTTCCGACTGATACGAATGTCTTATGCTCCTTTCTTATGCTTCTTAACCCCCCACTCAGTCTTAAGAATCGGTGGAAGGAATTTTTATCCAAAACAAAATCCTTGGACGGATTCGGTCTCAGGATGGAAACCTAAACCATGCCTTCAGAATCACTCTCCAGGTTATCTACAGCAAGTCTGAGCACAAAGTTCTCGCACCTTCTGATTTGTGTGCTCTTTGCACTATAGTGACTGGCCCTGTTGATTTCCCAGACGTACACAAACCCCTCTGTGCTGCGTGAAACCTCTTACATTACCTACTTCCCAAGCTCTCTTGGACCATTCAGGAGGCTTACTGTTAATGTGGAGTACATAATGTATCTCTGCACCAATGATATTGTGAAGACTGAGTGTCTCTGCTCTCTCAGTTATACTCTGGGACTGCAAGGAGTCTTCTTCTTCATAGCCTGCTCAGTCTATCTGTTCACATGAGCAAAAAGGCATAGTCATATGAACAATAGAAACAAACGTTCCACCTGTGTTAAACCCGATGTCTTTTTTGTATATGAGCCCTAACAATGGCGTACCGGTGTAAATTTACAGACTTCTAAACAGAAAAGATAATTATTGGCAAATGATAGCTTGGGGGCTCCTGACCTAAACACTACAGATGGATGGGGAAGTTAGCTCAAGGAGTGCCAAGTTGGCAAACAGCCAGAAACATTCAGTTCTTTTACAAGTCTCTTCCAGCTGAACAAACATCAGGCCAAACAAAGCCTTGCTTTAGGCCACTGTTGGTTCATGGAGGTACCAGAAAATCCTGAGAACTTCTCCAAGAATCATTACCACAGGGAGAAGAAAATTGGTCGCTGTTAGATCGGAACAAAGGGGAGGGGGCAGAATTTGTACAGATGTGGACCTCTAAATTTTGTGGTGTTTGCTAGCTGTCTGGAATTCAGCACACAGAAGTCAGAACTTTCTCGGAAGGTTTAAAGTAGCTGAGGCAAGGCCACTGCGGAAATGATATGTCTGCTAACTCAAATCACCTGTCTGCGCTCCATATTAAGTGAGTAACTTAGGACATTCTCCATGGTAAGTTCATTATGGTGAAATTTGTCTTCCCATTACAACTTAAGTGTATTTCCCCCATCTTTCCCACTGACAGCCACAATGTGACAGAGATTTCTAAAAATCAGGATAAGTGGAAAGGTTGTGTGAAATCATCCCAACTACCAATCATGCGTATTTCCAAACGTATATTACATAGAACCTCTTGGGCGACAGAGGCAACAAAAGTGCGAAGCGCCCGAGATCTCTATCGGCGTGTGTCTGGCTTCCTTCTGCTAGTCACCTTCTTACAGAAAGGCAACCCTATGTATCTTACGTATTACAAGCATTTTCCTTCATACCAAACATTAGAAGCCTGTGAGCATTGTCCTTCATACGGAAAGAGGCAACACGCAAAGAATCTTAACATAAGCATACCCAACGGCATCCCAGGAGGTTACCTGTTTCCTTAAGTCCTGAGCCGATCGATGAAGAGTGTGATGGTGGTTAGCAGTGAGCCCTTTTGTGGAGAAGCCCATGTTTGTTGTGGGATGGTGATTAGCAGCAGCCTGGTCTTTTCGGCTCTCGGATCTGTGTTCACTGTTTCTCTCCTTTGCTGGTGTCATTTCTTTGATTTTGTGTTTATGAACAGGCTCTCTCTCTTTTGTTGACCTGTTAGATCCATTGAAGACTGGGAACAGAGAACACAGTTTCATGAGAAAAACAATGGGCGAGAAGAAGAGAGGAACAAGACGGGAAATTAGTTTTCGTTCAGCCTTTTCTTTGAAAAGACAACAGGCACTAGGTGAAACGTTTCATAGCTACCTTGTCATAAAGAAACAAAAAAGAGCTCTATCAAAATGCCCTGACCTGGATAGCCCAACCACAGAAGCTAAGCAGGGTCGCCCCTGGCTAGTATTTGGAGGGGAGACCTCCAAGGAATACCAGGGTTGCTATGCAGAGGCAGGCAATGGCAAAACCACCTCTGAATGTCTCTTGGCTTGAAAACCCAACGGGGTCGCCATGTCAAAACAGAAGACACGGCTACTTTAAATTAGCTGGAGCCTAGTTATCAGGCAAGACCTAGGTAAGAAAGAAAGGATCACTCACGAACACGGCTTACAATATTCGTAGTCATGGTGCTAAATGATCTCTCTGCATTTTGAAGTTCAACGTTTTGAAGTTACACGTCACAGGCACAGCAGCAAGGTTGCAGTGACGCAGACGCAATGTACGAGGCATATACACTGCGATTCTAAGAACACTTTCCTGGGAGTAAGCCCCACTGAATAGACCTGAATAGGACTGTGAGTAGACCTGCTTCACATTGCTCTCGTGACAGGGGCCCAACACGAGCAACGATTTCAGAGAGGAGCCACACAGACACACACAACCTTTCCCATGCTGGATTAAAAGCTGGGCAAAGAAAATACAGTTGTTAAGTCAAAACACAGTACCACACAAATGCCTAATGTCAATGACAGAAGAAGAAGAAGAAGAAGAGGAGGAGGAGGACGAGGAGGGGGAGATTGGATTTATACCCCGCCCTTCACTCGGAGTCTCAGAGCGGCTTACAAACTCCTTTCCCTCCCCCTCCCCACAACAGACACCCTGTGAGGTAGGTGGGGCTGAGAGAACTCTGACACAAACTGCTCTTTTTCAAGGACAGCTATGCCAGAGCTTGTGACTGACCCAAGGTCACATCAGCAGGTGCAAGTGGAGAAGTGGGGAATCAAACCCGGTTCTCCCAGATTAGAGTCCGCACACTTAATCACTACACCAAACTGGCTCAAACAACAGCTTCAGTGCGCGCACATGCACAGAAAAGACATTTCTCGTTCATTCTGTTTGCTCTGTGGTTCCTTTGCTCTTAAGATCTGGACACACTCGCACAAATGATAAGAATTCCAGTACTATCATTAGCTTAGGGCTGCATCAACTAACGAGCTAGTCAACTGTTATGAAGCAACGTCATTGAGTGATTATTTTAAAAATAAACCAGCTCTCCCACTTTTCTACAGGGTGACCAAACCCTAACCCTAACCACTAAAATTTATCACGCCCTGCATTTGGCTCCTTGCCGTGTCGCAATCACTATCAATTGTGCCACTGGTCTTGTACCCAAAAAACGTACTTTCTGTCGAATAATAATATGTCAGTAGCAATTAGGTGGCTAACTTGTTTGCTTCTCTTAGAAGAGGAAATGTATATCTGTCCTCAAACTAGCGAAAAGTCTAGTTTATTTCCCCCCTTCCCGTTTACTAGCTTGAGGACAGATATATATTTGATGCCATTTCCCTGTACACCTTTCTTTAATTTTTACTGCATGACCACTGTAATAAATTTTATGTATATTTCTTGGGGGAAAGATTAGAGAACCTCTAAGAATGCAAATTACGGAAGCAACCGCCCACTCTATTCCAATAATCTCATAACCAGGGAAGGTATATTTTCTGCGATGTCTCCTATAACTTGTGAGAAAGAAAAGGGACCTTGGCAAAAGTCTTGGTGATAAAAACCGTTTCCTTCTACAGCGTTATTTATCGCCAGCAGTTCTTCAAAAAAAACAAAAAAAAAACTTTTGCACAATGGAACTGAAATCTTGGGAAGAAAAATGGTTTCATAACCTCAGCGGATGCAAAGAGCAGAGGACCCAATGGCCAGGGAACACCTACGGCCAGTGTTTCCTTCTCTGTGCAAAAGAAACCCTTCCCTTCTGCCAAAGGAAGCTGACCAGGCATAGCTGACAGGGCACAGCAAAGCAAGAGAAGGTGCGGAAGGCGAGAGAGAGAGCTTATCACTGGGTCTTAGGGGAAGAACACAGAAGTGATTCACTGTGAAGGTGCTGCCAATGTCAATAGAATATGTATGACTTTGTGTGTGGGGGGGTCATGGTAGCCCAGGTATTTTTTCATTCCGGCTGCTCAAGCTTAGGGCTCCAAGCGACTTGGTGCCGAATACATTTTTCAAGCCCCTGCGACAAAAGTGCTGATCAATTTATCTGGATATGACACAAAGGCCACGTGAAGAAAATACGTTGTGACTAAGGCAAGCCCTGCTGATTTGCAGGAAAGTAATTGATGTGATGCTACAGGAACGAAAATGTTGCATTAGCGACAGTGATAACATATTAACCTGGCGACCAGGAAAACAGGGTCTCAAATCAGAAATGAAAATAAGACTGTTTACTATACACATGTCTTCCCAGGGCTGGTTCAGAAAGGAGGAGAGGTATAGAGAAACGCTCAAAATCTGCCTAGATGGCTAGAATACAGTGATTATGGAACATCACTATTTTTATCGCAATAATAATTATGGAATATTATTATGGAATAATGAAATTAACACGAGGCTTTAAAATAAAACAATTGCTCTGTCCTCCTGAGAGCCAGAATGGTATAGTGGTTGGACAAAAACTAGGACTTTGGGTTCAAATCCTGCGCCAGCCATTAAAAACAATTTTAAGAGCGCGTTGCCGAGGAAAGCCCACTAATTTAAATGGATTTAGAAAGGTAATTCTGTTTAGGAATGCCCTGCCAGTTGGTTAGTCATTATCTCAGCCTTTGCCTAGTAGTGTGGCTCTTGGGTGAGCGGGGGTCATTTAAAAAATCCATCTCTTGCCTTTTAAAATTTGAAACGGTGCCGTCCAGTCCTGCTTGTGAAGAGTTACCATTCAAAGAAGTGTAAAAAGTGTAGTAATTGTTTTCTTCCCTAGTATGGATTGTGTACTGCACACTGTATATTGCTGATATTGCTACTTGTGTAAAGCAAGGGTCATTTTAAAATTCGGGACCACTTGTTTTTATGCATAACCTCTTTTTTTTAAGGGAGGATCGTCTTACATTAAAAAATCAACTTCCTTTCGAGCAAATAGGGTAGATTCAGTGAAGGATGCTACCATTTCATTTTCATACTATGAAAAATGGCCATGATCTCGCACTACCGCAGGACAAAAAAACTCAGATCAGTACTCTGATAGCTTCTAAATATCTCCTACTACAACCTCAGGAAAGGCAAATAATGTTTATCTTCAGTAACCTACCATGTCCATTTGGAACGTGCTTCTGCGTTTTCCCTTTCCTGGGCGTCGAATGGCATGAAGACGAAGCATTATTCGAAGCTACCTTAGCATCTTCTGTTTCTTCATCTTCTTCTTCTTCGTCTTCCTCATCCTGAGAGCTTCCAAAATACACCATGTTGCTGGGTAGGGCTGGAGAACCTGGTAATAAATCAACTGCCTGAATATCATTCAATTACACACAAAAGTATTAATCCTAATTAAAACACGGCCCCTGGGTGATTCAGGATGAGGACTCAGGAAAACCACTTAGTACACTTCTTCTTCTTTTTGGCCCCCTGTAGGGGATTTTTTATTTACAGTTTTTAAAACTACAACAAAATTAGGGAGGAGATCTACAAACTATAGGAGAAAGAAAAGAAAACCCACTAAAATCCCAAGAGTTGGAGGTCATACACTGCTTATAAAAGTATTAGCTTAATATAAAAATTGCTTTTCTTAACATTGAGAGTGGTCAATCATCATCATCAATTGTGTTAACAAACCATCAGATCTGACTATATAAAGGGGACTTCCAGTAACGGCGCTGTGACGTGGTGAGGCTTTTCGGATTGCTCCGGAGATGCCCGCTCCTCCTCTGCTCTTTTGGAGCCCCCCCCATGATTTCGGGGGGCCCCCCACTCATTCCCCTGGAGGAAGAATGAGTTGCAGGGGGCTTGTTTCGGCCCCCCGCATATAGAAAAAAACGGGGATGTGGTGGTTACTGCCCTGAAAAAAACGGGGATGTGGTGGTTACTGCCCTGAGAGCGACAGACGGAACAAGGCATGGCCGCCATGCCCAACAGTGACCTCTGTTTTAACTTTTTGCTTTTTGGATTCTTAATGTATACAGCAACACTGGGACTCTGTGAGTACGCATATTTCTAATTCTATCTATAGCCAAGACCTCAGACTTTGGACAAAGTTACCCCAAGTTGGTGAGCCCAAGATAGAGGTGATTAGCGGCCAGACAAGGAACGAGGGAAAGATTGACGGGTTTTTTCTTTTTGCTTACGGGGTTGAAAAAACTTCGTTGATAAGGACTGACAATCAAGCCAGATACCCTAAATGGTGATTAAAAGCTTTAGATGGTGTTTAAAACCTTCAAATTAAAAGCTGCACTACTTGAGTTGGAATGAACTGTGTAACAAAAATGGCTCTTGCAGAGGCCAATGAGGAGGATGAGTTGGATGATAACATGCTTGTGCGAGAATTAACTGTTGAGCAGTTTTTGAAACTACTCAGAGAAGGAATACAGAAGGGAATACAAAAAGGGTTTGAAGAGGCTTGTGTGAATGTAACTGAAAAACGGCAGAGTATACAACTGGATATTGAAATTAAGGAAGAACTGGTACAGCCCAGAGTGTTGGGGAGGAACATGTTTGCTATTCTAAGGAGTCATTTGATCAGGGGTCGTTTCGTAGAAAAAGAGCTAGGGGAACTCATTAGCATAACTCATTAGCATATGCCACACCCCCTGACATCACCGGAAGTGTGTCATAAAAAAAAAAAAGAACCTCTTGTAAAGAAGGGAGAAATGGTGGGAAAAAGAAGCTAAAACGTCGAGCCTGGAAGTTTAAGATGGAAAATAAAATACTGGATATAGCATGGCTGAAACACAGA
>NW_015159806.1:166287-167546 GCF_001447785.1 Gekko japonicus
TGTTACTTTTCTACAAGGAAATGGATTAGAATTGTCCACTGAGACTGTGGCTGATGATGTGGACTGCCTGGCAAGGTATCGAGGCAGCAGGAGGAAGGTTGTGGGCCTAACATGCCTGGGAAATTATAGATGTTCTTCACCCAAAGAGTGATTAACACATGGAATTCACTGCCACAGGACGTGGCGGTGGCTACAAGAAAGGACAGCTTCAAGAGGGAATTGGATAAACATATGGAGCAGAGGTCCATCAGTGGCTATTAGCCACAAGGTATAGATAGGAACTCTCGGTCTGGGGAAAGTGATGCTCTGTATTCTTGGTATTTGGGGGAAGCAACAGTGGGAGGGCTTCTAGTGTCCTGGCCCCACTGGTGGGCCTCCTGATGGCACCTGGTATTTTTGGCTACCGTGTGACAGAGTATTGGACAAGATGGGCCACTGGCCTGATCCAACTCTGGCTTCTCTTATGTTCTTATGACTGCAGAAAGTACCTGAAATTACTAATTAATGAAGCACAGTAACTCTGGCAATGGCAATGCTCAAGAAGAAATTCATATGCTCCAGATCTCAACTCTTGCCTTCTAAGAAATTTCAGGGACTAGCACTGGGTTCAATGAAATCCTCACACTATTAAAACGCTTAGAGTGCTTTGAGTCAATCAGCTCTGTTGTTTGACTAAATAATTAGGCAATTATTGCAGCATTTTAATATAGGTTATTGTCTGAAGCTTCTTAATGAAGAATAGTTTTGCTCTCTACCCACCACAGACTGATCTTTTATCGTGGTTTTTTTAAAAAAAGTCAAATACAAACCCTGGTTAAAACTTTGTAGACAGACTGCATATTTGCAGATTCTGTGAGCTGAAAGCTGTTAGGTATAAAATTTAAGTTTATTATCACTAATAAAGAGAGACAGCTTCATGCTTTTAATCATATGCAACACATATGGAAATGGTAAAATCTGAAGTATTTAGAGCTGCAAAATCATGTATTGTTCTGATTCTCAGGCGACAAGGGGTAAAATTTTGACGGTGCAGGAGGGAATGCTCGGTTCCCCACCACCACCACTTTAGACTCACACAGACATGAAGCAAATAAAAAGCCCCTCCCACATGTCCACATGTTCAAGAAGCCCTTTCATAACCGCATCAGTAAACTTGTAGCTTGGAATGTGCTTATTCAGCTTTGTTTAACCTGAGCCCAATATGAATAGAGCTCAAAGAGACCCTAGTGTTGCTAAGAAGGCTATTATGGCCTTTTTTT
>NW_015159807.1:0-6479 GCF_001447785.1 Gekko japonicus
CCTGGTGGCGGCCAGCGGACACAACAGAGTTATTCCTACTGCCTTTGTTAGAGCTGTGAAAACTTGGGGTGGAAAAACACAGAAAAATTGAGGGGAGGGGACTTTCCCCCCTGAGGTCTTTAATTCATTTTTTTTCTTAATGGAAAAATTGGAACTTTTACAAAATACTGGGGGGGGGGGCTCCTATTAAATATATGTTAAGTCACTCGCTTAACAAAGAAGTTGGAGAGTGATTCAGCAAGAACACAGCTTTATTCTTCAATTCGAACACAACTCCAACACGGATCAACATCTGATAGCCAAAACAGCCTTACATTGCAGCTGTCCTGCTTTTAAACATTCCCGGCTAATATAGCCACACCCACTGTACAAATACCAACCAATACGGTTGTTCAGATAAGGACCAATCACGGACGTTCCCGCTCAGGGAGCTTGCTTGAAGGTGATTGGTTAGGTGCTTCCTGGCTAGTAACACGATTGGATGTATTTGGATTTTAGCCCAGGACGAAGCTTAACATTACAAGTCAATGAGATGCTTCACATACATCATGCATTCCATGGCAGCTTTGGAATACACTACAAAATCTGTAAGGTGGGTCCAAGGTCAGCTTCCAAATGTCATGGCTGAATGTGGATTTGAACTCACATCTCCCCAAACCTAGAGTGACACTCTGTACCGCTACGCCACACTGGCTCTCCCACTGGCATCTGCACTCTGAAGAGATGCAACCGATTCAGCCCCCTCCAGCTTCTGTCACTTCATTCCTCTGCCTGCACAGACCAGCCCTGACTGTCCTGTTTTGTCAGCTGTCCCCAAGTCTTTATTAGGAGTACTTTCAACACAAAGAAGCAACCCGGCTTTTTAAAAGACACGTTCCTGCCCTGTCTCCCAGCACAATGCCCCTATGGCGGCTTCCATGCAAGACAATGGTCTCTGTCTGTATGCTTTACAGGGAAGGGGATGGAGAGCCCCTTCCTGGCTCAGTAGGGTCAATAGCCTGATCAGCAGCAGATAGTTTTCTGGGAGAGGAAGCAGAGCTCAGAGGGTTAGGCACCCATCTCCACATCTCTGCTACAGATCCCGGAGAGCAACTGCCAGTCAGATTAGATTCAACCGAGCTAGATGGACCAGTGATTATCTGGCCTGTGTGACGGGGCCTTTAATTTGCAATGTAATTATAGAATCTAATTCTTCTACGCCGTTTTATTTTTCCACCCCTCTGGAATTGTCATTCTGAACAGGAGTGCGGGAAGCTTGCTTTTCTTGTAGAGAGGTGTGGGAAGAAGTATGTAAAACAAAGGGCCATCTCTCTCTCTCTCTCCGTTTTTTTAAAAAAGAATTTTATTACTTTATATATAGAAAGAGGGAAAGGGAATAGAAGGGGGGGGCGAAAGAGTACAAAGCTATGTATTAAAAAACCAATTTAACATTCTGCATCCAAATCTACTCCTGAAAGTTTCATATAACTATTATAACCATCTTTCTTATTGTTCTTCATTCAGTCTTAGTTTCTCAGGACTTATGTTTTAACCAGTCATAAAATGCCCTCCATGGTCCCTAAATTCTTCTTCCATTTTTCCTTTTAGTATATTTGTCAATCTGTACATTTCAGCACATAATTCCATAATCTTCGTTATCAACTCATTAAGTGTTGGGATTTTCAGTGCATGTCGTTGCAAATAAGATTCTGGCTGCTGTTATAACATTCAAAATAAATAAAGTATCTATGGTTCTTATCTAAGTCATCTGGTAAACAGCTTAATGGGAATATTTCTGGTTTAAAAAAGTATTGTAGTATTCAACACTGATTGTAAGAGAGTATGTACTCCAATCCAGTATTTATGAACTTTTTTACATGTCCACCACATATGATAGTATGATCCAGCATGATTATTACATTACCAGCATCTGTTTTATACATGTTAGCTAACCTATCTGGGGTTAGGTGCCATCTATAGAACATTTTATACAGATTTTCTTTAAATGATAACAGATTTAGTCAACTTGATATTCACATTCCATGTTTTACTCCATTTTGACAGATCTGTGTTATAACCTATATTTTGCGGTGGCTCAAGTGGTTAAGACGCTGAACTGCAGGCTGTGGAAGGTCGGTAGTTCAGCAGTTCGAGACCCGAGTGTGCCGCATGACGGAGTGAGCTCCCGTCTCTCGTTCCAGCTCCTGCCAACCTAGCAGTTCGAAAGCAAGAAATTGCAAGTAGATAAACAGGTACCACTTCGGTGGGAAGGGAACAGCGTTCCGTGCGCCTTGGTGTTTAGTCATGCCGGCCACATGACCACGGGAACGTCTTCGGACAGCACTGGCTCTTTGGCTTTGAAACGGAGATGAGCACCGCAACCCTAGAGTCGGACTCAACTGGCTTTCGAGCAAGGGAACCTTTACCTTTACCTTTACTCATACATTATTTAACTATTTCATCCTGCATTTTCAATTGCATCAACAAAATGGCCATCTCTCTTGAAGACAGTGGCAGCTGAGTGGAAGCTGTTGTCTTTAAACAAGGCACTTTCCTCTGCAAATCCATCTCTGTATTCGACAAGTCAAACCAAGCCTCTCAACAGAGGTCGTTTCTGTTTAGAAACGGGAAATCTACTTCTCTGCGCAGCACATCTTGGCAGGTCCAAGCAGGTGCTGCACCTGGCCCCAATTTGCAGGTGCTTCAGTCAATATTGTTGATCAGTAATTTGGTTGCCAGCCTCCTGGTGAGGGCTGGAAGGCTCCTGGAATTGCAACTAATCTTGTATCTGATGAAGGGAAGTTTGACTCTAGAACACTTACACCCCGGAAACATTTTTGGCCTCCAAGGTGCAACTGGACTCATATCTAAGAGAGCCAGCTTGGTGTAGAGGTTAAGTGCATGGACTCTAATCTGGGAGAACCAGGTTTGATTCCCCACTCCTCCGCTTGCACCTGCTGGATGACCTTGGGCAAGCCTTGGTCCTGTCAGAGCTGTCCTTGAAAAAGAGCAGTTTCTGTCAAGAGCTCTCTCAGCCCCGCCCACCTCACAGGGTGTCTGTTGTGGGGAGGGGAAGGGAAAGAAGTTTGTAAGCTGCTCTGAGACACCCTTGGGGAGTGAAGGATGGGGTATAAATCCAATCTCCTCCTCCTCTTCTTCTGGGAGAACCAGGTTTGGTTCCCCACTCCTCCGCTTGCACCTGCTGGATGACCTTGGGCAAGCCATAGTTCTGACAAGAGCTGTCCTTGAAAAAGAGCAGTTTCTCTCAGAGCTCTCTCAGCCCCGCCTACCTTACAGGGAGTCTGTTCTGGGGAGGGGAAGGGAAAGGAGTTTGTCAGCCGCTCTGAGATGCCTTTGGGTAGTGAAGGGCTGGGTATAAATCCAATCTCTTCTTCTTCTCACTAATCTCTAGATGACAGAGAATCAGTTCCCCTACACAGGAAACGGCTGTTTTGGAGTGTGGACTCAATGTTATCACATCTCCACTGAGGTCCGCCCCTGAATCTCCAGGAATTTTCTAACCTGGAGTTGCCACTCCTAGTCTTGACACTGACATTATGCTATTGCAACTCTGGTTTCCCTTCAAAACAAAGAAGGGGGAAGAAGACATTAAAAAAAACCCAGCACTTGCCATTTTCTTAATTGCTTTTCTGTCTGCCCTTAGCACTACATCTATTTGCAGTGGCTTCTGTCGCCTTGTCTTACACTGTCAAGTCAACCTGCAGCAGTAAAGTCTCTGGTGGGGCATACAGGGTTGCCAACTGTGCCTTAGGAAATTCCTGGAGAGTTGGGGAGGGCAGAGAAACTCAGCAGGGATGTGAGAGATGCCAGGTCTGGGTGGGAACATACCTGAAGGTTTTTGGGGTATGTGGAGCCAGGAGGGGGCGGGGTTTGGGACGGGGAGGGGCCTCAGCCGGGTCCAATGCCACAGAGTCCACCCTTCAAAGCAGCCATTTTCTCCATACTATCAAAGAAACACTGTCAATTTTATCACAGTGTTTCTTTGTTTGGTAGTATGAATCTGTAACTGTGATCCCTTTTTTGGTTGACTCATTTTCTCCAGGGGAGCTGATCTCTGTCAGATGGAGATCAGTTGTAAAAGCGGGAGATCCCCAGGCCCCACCTGGAGGCTGGCAAACCTAAGGGATGACGTCCGGTAGAGTCCACCCTCTGAAGCCGCCATTTCCTCCAAGATACTTTCAGGCGTTTGCCTGTGCTGGTCTGCAGTAGACCAGCTCTGGTAGGCTCCAGCAGTACCTTGGAGACTGTTCAAGACATCTAGGGCAGGGGTGTCGAACTCATTTGTTATGAGGGCCGGATCTGACATGAATGAGACCTTGTCGGGCCGGGCCACGTGTGTCATAAAGGTAATGCCAGGTAGCGGAGATATCAACTTTATATAAAGGACACAAACACAGAGGGTTTTTTTTTACTTAAAATAAAAACATGCTTAAAACATCAGCACTCTTGCAATATTTTGTTTATTTAACAGTGTCCGATGACTGACACCTCTTGCTCTGAATTACTGCATCAAAATGTCTGTGCTGTTGCAATCTTGAGTCTGCTGTTCAGGTGTGCATCTGTAAACTGCAGACCCACCTTATGGCGGCAGCAGCAGCAGAACTGGAAGCAGCAGCAGAAGACAGCCAGTTCCACTGCGGGCTTGATAGAAGCCCTCCGGGGGCCCCGTGTTTGACACCCCTAGATCCTAGGGGGTAAGCTTTTGAGAGTCAAACCTCCCTTTAGGATTTGGGGCACAACGCCATGGAACCACACCGTCCAAAAAGCAGCCACGTTCTCCAGGCGGGACCGCTCCCTAGAAATTCCTTGCGGTCCCGGGAGCCCTCCAGGCCCCACCGGGAGGTGGGAACCCCGAGAGGTGGGCGCGCCCGAGCGGCCAGCGCCGCCCGGATATGCGCGCGCAGCCCCCTTCTGCCCCCTCCTTTTCCCGCCGTCTTCTCCGCCCCTGCTTCCCTCCGACCAATGAGGAAGCGAGCGCGGGGCACGCGCGGGTCGGGGAGCCAATGGGCGGGGGCGTCTCATGGAGCTAATCGGGAGCGGCCTCTCGGCCTGCGGGAGCGGCAGGGGCTCGGTCGGGCCGGGGTCCGGCGCCTGAGGGAGACGGACTCGGCCGGCGGTGGCGGGGAGAGGAGAAGCGGAGGGACCTGCTGCTTCCGTCCACCTTCCGGCCCGCCAGGTAGGCCGCGGGCAGGGGAGGGTGGCGCTGCGGGGACTGCGAGGGGGAAAGCAGGGAAGTGGCCATGGGGGACGCCGCCGCCGCACTGGAGGGGGGAAGTTAAAGGGTTAAACCGATTGAGGGATGGATTGATTGACAGGCTGAATCGTGGATGTGTTCCCTTCATTCCAAGCTAGGAGAGGGATCGCGGGAGGTCCCATTGCTACGTTTGTTTTAAAAAAATAATAACAATGTGTTTTGTAGATTTTTTTTTAAAATTGAAAAATGTCCAAGCAATCTTTTTTTAAAAATAAAATTTGAAAAATGGCCAAGCAGCCCCTAAGCGACATCTCAGGAATCCTGAGCTGGGTGGAAGGACAGGAGAGAAATGTTTTGATCAGATGAACTAAATAAAAGGAAGCGAAATCGGGTTTAACGACAACAACGGAAAAAGAAAGAACTAAATAAAGGACAAAACGAATCTGGATTAAAGAGTAGCAACCCAACAGACTGCAGTTACAAGAACAGCAGCAAGTGGCAAATTTGTACAGGGAAGTTTAAAAAAAAATTCCCAGAAGTGGAGCGTCCATGTTCAGAAGTAGTGTACCTGTCAAATAGTTAGATGCTGAAAGAGTGACCGTGGGCCAGCCTCTTTCTTTGTCTCTTTCTCCCAGGTGACCTACCTTGCAGGGTGGTTGTGAAAATAAAATGGAGAACCAAAATGGCAAATTTGTACAAGGAAGGTTTTTTTAAAAATACCTAGAAGCGGAGCTTCCGTGATCGGAAGTAGTGTACATGTCAAATAGGTAGATGCTGAAAGAGTGACCGTGGGCCAGCCTCTTTCTCTGTCTTTTTCTTTCTCTCAGGTGACCTACCTTGCGGGGTGGTTGTGAAAATAAAATGGAGAACCAAAATGGCACATTTGTACAAGGAAGGTTTTTTAAAAAAATATCTAGAAGTGGAGCTTCTGTGTTCAGAAGTAGTGTATCTGTCAAATAGTTAGATGCTGAATGAGTGGCAGTGGGCCAGCCTCTTTCTCTGCCTCTGTTTCTTTCTCTCAGGTGACCTACCTCGCAAGGTGGGTGTGAAAATAAAATGGAGAACCAAAATGGCAAATTTGTACAAGGAAAGTTTTTTTAAAAAATACCTAGAAGTGGAGCTTCCGTGTTCGGAAGTAGTGTACCTGTCAAATAGTTAGATGCTGAATGAGTGGCCATGGGTCAGCCTCTTTCTCTGTCTCTGTTTCTTTCTCTTAGGTGACCTACCTCGCAGGGTGGTTGTGAAAATAAAATGGAGAACCAAAATGGCAAATTTGTACAAGGAA
>NW_015159807.1:6507-30388 GCF_001447785.1 Gekko japonicus
GTGTTCAGAAGCAGTGTACCTGTCAAATAGTTAGATGCTGAAAGAGTGACCGTCGGCCAGCCTCTTTCTCTGTCTCTTTCTTTCTCTCAGGTGACCTACCTCATAGGGTGGTTGTGAAAATAAAATGGAGAACCAAAATGGCAAATTTGTACAAGGAAGGTTTTTTTAAAAATACCTAAAAGTGGAGCTTCCGTGTTCGGAAGTAGTGTACCTGTCAAATAGTTAGATGCTGAAAGAGTGACCATGGGCCAGCCTCTTTCTCTGTCTCTTTCTTTCTCTCAGGTGATCTACCTCGCAGGGTGGTTGTGAAAATAAAAGGGAGAACCATTATACTGTTGCATTAGAGGAAGGGATAAAAATGCAACAAACGACATCAGCTATTTTGGATGTCTGGATAGTTCGGTGTATAAATAAATGTCTTTGTTTATTGGACGTCCCTTCTTATCAATTGTACTGAGACACTCTGTGATCTGCCGTGAGCCAAAGTGAGAAAGGGGAACTATTAAAATAAATAGGAACAGTGTAAATATTGGGAGAACGCAGCTAATAATAGTCAGTTAGCTATTGGAGTAAAGGTCAACAGGGTTGTTGCTGTTGTTGTTCAGTCGCACAGTCGAGTCCGACTCTTCACAACCCCCCTGGACCACATCACGCTGGGACCTCCTGTCTTCCGCCGTCCTCCGTAGTTTGCTCAACTTCATGTCCATTGCCCCATAACACCGTCTGACCATCTCATCCTTTGCCGTCCCTCTTCTTCTTTGACCTTCAGTCTTTCCCAGCATCAGGGTCTTCTTCTCCAGCGAGTGCTCCCTTCTCATTGGGTGGCCAAAGTATTTGAGCTTCAGCTTCAGTCTCTGGCCTTCCAGGGAACGGTCAGGGTTGATTTCTTTTCTTGATTTCAACAGGGGACTTGTAGTGAAAATTCCAACCCAGGATATGTCGATGCTGGCCATGTACTTATTGGGGGGAAAGGGCGTCTAAAGGCAGTTAGATGGATAGTCCCCTTTAAAAATACAAATTGACTATTGTAAGGAAGTGTAGCACTCTATCTAAGAGAGCTCTGAAATATCAGACGAATCAATGTTTAGGAAAATACTGATGCTCAAGATATTGTCGGAGAAGAGTAAATTTTGAAGGGATTGGCAGAGATGGTAGAAGTGGATGAACAGTCATACTTCATTTTGAGAGTTCCTTAAGCTACTGGGAGCTGGACGACTGTGCCTGTAGACTTCCAAAGCCAGTTCTTCACTGTTCCTGCATCCGACTTAACCACGATTAGTTGCTGTAGATTTTTCAGGCTGTGTGGCCGTGGTCTGGGTATCGTAGGACCTCACGTTTCGCCAGTAGCCGTGACTGGCATCCTCAGAGGTATAACACTGAAAGATGGAGTACTCTCGTGTCATGGTTAACCATGTTAACCATGATTCTCTCTCTCACACACATACCCTCCATTAAGAACAAAACAATTGAGATCCAGCTTGGTGTTGGATCTCTCAGGTCTGGATTCGGCCATAAAGCCCGCTGGATGAGCTTGGGCCAGCCACTCTTTCTCTGCCTGCCCTACTTCACGGGGCTGTTGTGAAGATAAAATGGGGGGAGGGGGATGTATGTTGCTCTGAACTCCTTCAGAGGAGGGTAAATAGTGGAACATCCCGTTTCCACCAGAGGTCCATGTGGCTTTGGGCCACTCACCCCCGTTGCTTGCCCCCAGCGTTTTCAGAAAGTATTTGAATGTTGTGGTTTTGTTTTATATACTCTCTGCCAATTATATTTATAACTATGCAAGTCTTCTTGCTAGACTAAAGAGAACAGCAATTATGATTACGTTTTGGTTAAAAAAGCATAAAGATTGTCATTGTCTTCCAGTTGCAGATGATACCCGCCAGATATGAAAAAATGGGCTAGCGTTCTGGCAGCTTGTGAAAAAATAAAAGTTTTTCTTTGATGCTACTTTAGGACTTTTCTCCTTCTGTAAATATCATTCCCCCGTGGACAGTTCTTCTTTATTAGTATCAGGAATTGCTTCCCAGAAGACGCCGAACCAAGTTTGAGTCCAGCGGCACCTTTAAGGCCTACAAAGCTTCATTCTGGGTATAACCTTCCTTTGAAGTGGACGGCGCGCACGAAAGCTCAGACCCAGAACGAAACTTTGTTGGTCTCACCAAACCGGACTCAAACTTTGTTCTGCGCATTTAGGAGTAAGCCCCGTTGAATGCTGTGGGGCTTATTTATGGGTAACTTGTATTGTATGAGTTAGAAGTCAGTTGTGGGCGGGTAGGTATGGGAGGGGAAGTCATGTCTGCGGTTGATTATTCATTTTCCCTGGAAAGCTGCTAATCCTGAGAAACACCAACTTAATATAAAGTGATATATCGACAGTTGAGCCCCTTAGGGTGATTATAGAAAGTGTGAAAAAGAATGTTGTCAAGGCCGCTTCCTCTACACTGGATCTTTGTCCCATCCTGGCTATTAAAATCATGCCAGGAGAAGGTTCTGAAACCTTTGGGGAAGATTATTAATGAGTTTTTCTTTCGAGGGGACGTTTCTTTCTTTCTGTTTAAAAGAGTTTTATTATTTGTCAGAAAAGAAAAGAAAAAGACAACAACGACACATATAAGAGACTAACATACAACAGAGAAAGAGCATGTACTCATTATGTCAACTTATTTTTTGCATAAAAGGAGTCATTCATTTCTGCACCTAGACCAATTTAACAGTTAAAGTCTAGATTATAATTTTATATTTAGTTTACAAGTCCTTGAAGATAGTTCTCGATCCATTTGTAGAGTCTTGACCAATTTTTCTCAAAAATCCCCTCTTTTTTATCTTGCAGTTGTAAAGTTAATTTGTCCATTTCCGCCGTTTCCAGTAGCTTGTAGATAATGTCTTCTTTTGATGAGGTTTCTTCTTTCTTCCAATATTTTGCATATAAAATCCTAGCCATGGTTATAACATGTATAACCATATACGTTTCTGGTTTTTTAAAAACACTCTGGAATAATATTCAGTAAAAACAATTCTGGTACAAATGGTATAGATATTTCTAGCATTTTTTGTAATATCTCATGTATCCATATCCAATATTTTTTTGCTATCTTACAAGATCACCACATGTGAAAGAAAGAACCAACATTTTGCTTATATTTCCAGCATACATTTGACATATTAGGATACATTTTTGCTAAGATCTCTGGTGTTATGTATCATCTATAAAACATTTTATATATATTTTCTTTATAAGATATACGGTAGCTTTTGTATATTTAATGTTAGTTTTCCACACCTTAGAATTGGTCTAATTCTATATTATGAGCTATGTTTTGTGCTCATTTAATCATTGAAGGGGACGTTTGTTTCGCAACTCAAAGAAGCTGCGATCCTTAAGAAGTCGTCCTGAGATAAGAGGGACGTGGCAATCATCAACCTGTGTTTAATCTCCACTTTGGAGGCCAGGTGACCCAGACGGTCCGGGGAGATCAACTGCTGGCATTTCTGGATAAGACTTCTGCCCTTGACCCATTTCAGTCTGGCTTTAGGCCGAGGTTTGGGAATGAAACTGCACTAATCAGCCTTGGGTGACGATCGTCCCTCGGATAACGGCAGTCCATCACTGCTGATATCGTTAGACCGATCAGCAGCGTCGGATACGGTTTGACCATGATAATTTGGCAGATCGACTGCAACAAGGTTTGGGATAAGAGCCCCCCTCCCCGTTCCACTCATTTCTTCTTAGTGGAAACGAAAAGCTATTTCTCTCAGTCCCTAGCCCTCCTTCTAGTGTTAATAATAATAATAATAATAATAATAATAATAATAATAATAATAAAAACCACTTAAAATCATACAATTATTTAAAACGCAACAGATAAAACAGATACAAATACAAAGTGTTGGCGGCAGTTAAAATTAACTTAGATGGCACATTTTCAAGATGGATTTCCGCTTCCCAGATGTTCTCAGATGTTCTTCTGCTTGTAATTTCTTGTGGCATCAGCTCGATGTTGAAACCATGGGCCAGGGCTCTACGACAGTGGCGGCCCCTCATTGAATGCCTGGTGGAAGAGCTCCATCCTGCAGGCCCTGCGGAACTGTGAGAGGTCCTGCAGGGTGCTGATCTCCTCCGGGAGCTCGTTCCACCAGGTAGGGGCCACCACTGAAAAGGCCCCGGCCCTGGTAGTAGCTAGCCTGGCCTCCCTCAGGCCAGGGAGGGTCAACCGATTTTGAGACCCAGACCGTTGTGCTCTCTGGGGTATATACAGGGAAAGGCGGTCTTGTAGGTATGTCGGACCCTGGCCATATAGGGCCATATAGGACTAAAACAATTCAGTCATAAACAGTCATAATAAATTAGTTGTTATGGGATGGCGTACATTGAAAGTGTACACAAAGTCTCTCTGTCATTTTGCTCTCTATCTTCCTAATGCTCCGGCGTCGCAGGCTAGGGCCAGGACTGTAGCTGCTACTATGATGTTAATGTAGTGGTGGCTCCTAATTATAGGCTCTGTCTATAATTAGGGCCAGGGCTCTACGACAGTGGCGGCCCCTCATTGAATGCCTGGTGGAAGAGCTCTGTCTTGCAGGCCCTGTGGAATTGTAAAAGATCCCGCAGGGCCCTGATCTTCTCCGGGAGCTCATTCCACTAGGATGGAGCCGCCACTGAAAAGGCCCTGGCCCTGGTAGTTGCAAGCCTGGCATTTTTATGTGCTTTTAATCAAATTATTTTATCATTGTAACTGTATTTTAATTCTTCAGATGTTTTTAGCATGTAAAAAAAATATTCGCTGCCTTGTGGACCCTGATTTGGTGGGAAGGCGGCATAAAATGTTTTAAATAAATACTTATAGGAGTAGTAGTAGTAAGTAAGTTTATTGTATATGGCCGTTGGAGAGGCAGCTGTTTGGTACCTGCTGTTATGCACTCCGTTTTATCCCCAGTACTCCCAATTTTATCCCCAAGAGTCCATTTTATCTCAAATGCTCTTTAATCTCCATGTAAGACCATTGGCTGAGATTATAAGGCGCTTCCAAGTGATTTGTCACCTGTATGCTGATGACACCCAGATTTATATAGAACACAAGAGAAGCCAATGCTGGATCAGGCCCATCCAGTCCAATCCTCTGTGTCACACAGTGGCCAAAACCCAGGGGCCATCAGGAGGTCCATCAGCGGGGCCAGAACTCCAGATGCTCTCCCCCTGTTGCCCCCCAAGCATCAAGAAGACGGGAAACCTAGGTCTTGATTCAGTCCAGGATGTTGTACTATATTTATATTGTTGGAACCTGCTCTGAGCCCGTTAAGGGGAGGGTGGGATACAAATCCAATAAATAAATAAGAACATAAAGAGAAGCCAGTGTTGGATCAGGCCAGTGGCCCATCCAGTCCAACCCTCTGTGTCACACAGTGGCCAACACCCAGGGGCCATCAGGAGGTCCACCAGCGGGGCCAGAACTCCAGAAGAACACAGAGCATCACTTGCCCCAGACAGAGTGTTTCATCTATATCTTGTGGCTCATAGCCACTGATGGACCTCTGCTCCAGATGTTTATCCAGTCCCCTCTTGAGCTGTCTGTGCTTGTAGCCGCTGCCACTTCCTGTGGCAGTGAATTCCATGTGCTAATTACTCTTTGGGTAAAGAAGGACTTCCTTTTACTGTTCCAAGCCCACTGCTCATTAATTTCATCGAGTGCCCACGAGTTCTTGAATTGTGAGAAAGGGAGAAAAGTGCTTCCTCACCTAAACTTCTGGAGGCAGCTGTGAAGCTCTTGGGCTGGTGTTTCCAGGCTCTGGTCAAGAGGTTGAGGATAAACAAAGTGAATTAATCCAGACAGGATGGAGGTGGTGGCGATGGGGAAGGCAGAGTGTTTGGCTTGTGTTGATTTGTGAGATTTTTGTATGGCGTTAAGCTGATTTCCACAGCAGATCCAGTTGAGACCTTAGGTATTCTCCTGGACCTTGCCTTGTTAATGGAGAAGCAGGTTGATGCTGTCGCTAGGCGCCACCTCTTTCAACCGCATCTTTCTCATAAACTGGCCTCCTATCGAGATTCTGCTGACCTGGCTACGCTGATCCATGCTACCGTAACCTTCAGGTTGGACTACTGTAATGTGCTCCACATGGGGCTGCCCTTGGAGACGTTTCAAAAGCTCCTAGTAGTACCAAATTCATCTCTTCTGTGGTGACAGCCACTTGGAATGCATAAGTGCAGTGCTGCATCAACTGTGCTGGCTGCCTGTTCACTTCTGGGCCTGATTCAAGACCTGATTATTACCTTTCAGACCTTTTATAGCCTAGGCCATGTGAGAGCAGCATGGTGTAGTGTTCAGTTCCCTGCTCCTCCTCCACTTGAAGCCTGGTTGGGTGATTTTGGGCCAGTCACCACCAATGCTCCCTGTAAGCTGTGGAGTTTTGTGAGCAAAAATTCTACTTTGTGCACGACTGGCATTAAAGTTGTGATCGAGCGATTCGGCTGCTGCATAGATCAGTTTGCTCTGGAGCCATCCTTCCTGAGCTAAGACAAAAATGTGTGAGCCGGAGGCTAAAAGACCCATGAGCTACCTCACACTAACTCGGCTTAGAGGGAACACTGGTCACAAGCAATGCTCCCTCTAAGCTGTGGAGTCTTGTGAACAAAAATTCTACTTTGTGAGCTGCTGTCATTAAAGTTGTGAGCGAGCGATTTGGCTGCTGCATAGATCAGTTTGCTCTGGAGCCCTCCTTCCTGAGCAAAGACAAAAATGTGTGAGCCGGAGGCTAAAAAACCTGTGAGCTACGTCACACTAACTCGGCTTAGAGGGAACACTGGACAGAGTTCTCTCAGAACTCTCTCAGCCACACCCACCTCACGAGCAGTGTTCCCTCTAAACTGAGTTAGTGTGAGCTAGCTCACAGTTTTTTAGCCTCCGGCTCACACATTTTGGCCTTAGCTCAGGAAGGGATGGCTCCAGAGCAAACTGATTTATATAGTAGCCAAATCGATCGCTCACAACTTTAATGCCAGTAGCTCACAGAGTTTGATTTTTGCTCACAAACCTCCACAGCTTAGAGGGAGCATTGGTGCCTGCTGTGGGGAGAGGCCGTGGCTCAGTGGCAGAGCCTCTACTTGGCATGCAGAAGGTTCCCATCATCTCCTATTAAAAGGACCAGGCAGGAGGTGATGTGAAAGACCTCCTGCCTGAGACCCTGGAGAGCTGTAAAGAGGGGCTGTGGCTCCATGGAAGAGCCTCTGCTTGGCATGCAGGAGGTCTCAAGTTCAGTCCTTGGCATCTCCTGTTAAAAGGGACCAGGCAGTAGGTGATGGGAAAGACCTTGACCTGAGACCCTGGCTCAGTGGCAGAGCCTCTGCTTGGCACACAGAAGGTCCCAGGTTCAATCCCCGGCATCTCCAGTTAAAAAGGACCAGGCAGGAGGTGATGTGAAAGACCTCTGCCTGAGACCCTGGAGAGCGGCTGCCAGTCTGAGCAGACAAGACGGACCTTGGTAGAACAAAGGTCTGGTTCAGTGTAAGGCAGCTTCAAGTATGATAGGAAGGGGATTGCAAGCCATTCTGAGACTCCTTCAGGTACAGGAAAGTGGGGTATCAAAACCTACTCTTCTTCTAGGCCTTCATGCTGCATTTCCCAGGATGCTCCCTTGTGCCATTTATGTTCGGCAGACAGCCTTCTCCTGAAGGCGCCCTCCCTTAGGACTGTCTGTACAATTGCAGTAAGACGGCTGAGGGGTGACATGATCGAGGTCTATAAGATTATGCATGGGATAGAACAGGTGGAGAAAGAAGTACTCTTCTCCCTTTCTCGCAGTACAAGAACTCGTGGGCACTCCATGATATTGCTGAGCGGTCGGGTTAGAACGGATAAAAGGGAGTCCTTCTTCACCCAAAGAGTGATGAACGCATGGAATTCACTGCCACAGGAGGTGGTGGCGGCTACAAGCATGGACGGCTTCAAGAGGGAATCAGATAAGCATATGGAGCAGAGGTCCATCAGTGGCTATGAGCCACAAGGTGTAGATAGGCACTCTCGGTCTGGGGCAAGGGATCCTCTGTATTCTTGGTGCTGGGGGGTGGGGCAACAGTGGGAGAGCTTCTAATGTCCTGGCCCCACTGCTGGACCTCCTGGTGGCACTGGTATTTCTGGCCACTGTGTGATACAGAGTGTTTTACTGGATGGGTCATTGGCCTGATCCAACATTGCCTTCTCTTATGTTCTTATGTTCTCATTTGGCTGTGCTCATTCTACTCCTGTGTTTGATTCTCTGTGTTTTTAGTCGTGCACTTTTAATTAATTTACTTTACTTCTCTGTAGTCCTCCTTTCTCACGGCAGGTGATGCAGAGTGAGTCAGTATAATCAACAGGATGGGACGTTGAATTAAAAAAAATGCAATAGGGTTAGGGTTGTAGAACCAGAAGTCTAAAAACAGACCTGAAGGAAAACATAGGTGTTTGCATGACACATTAAATGATGCAAAAATTACATAGCAGGATCCTCGTTTCAGCAAGTTAAACACAGTGGTATAGAGCACAGTCACCGAATCATTTAGGCAAGTAACTTTGTGATTCGCTTTGTACAGTGCAACCTTATTTCCTGCATAGAAACACTTGAGGGGCTTTAGAGTTGTAGCTTCTGTGTTTTACTTCGTTTTAAATTAATAGGATGTATAATTTTACGCCCTTGCAACTTGCTTCCTTATTCAGATACAGCTAGAATGTGGGTCCATCTGTCCTTCTGTCTTGGAGAGTGGAGCGATTTCAGCTGCCAAATGACAACGGATGAGGAGTGATACGCAGAGGCGTAGTAAGCGTGGAGAAGTCCATGTTGGTAATGAGACGGGGAAACCTAGGTCTTGATTCAGTCCAGGAGAACTGAGCCCTAGGTTTCCTATCTCATTATCAATGCTCATTTCTCCATGCCTGCAATCCCTCTGCATAGCACATCTAACCCAATCATGCCTGCTATTGTCATTTGCCTGCTGTTGTCATTCGGAATCGGAAATCACTCCGTTCTCCCAAGATACAAGGACAGATGGACTCACACTCTAGCTATATCTGAAGAAGTGAGCAGTGCCTCATGAAAGCTCGCACCCTGCCACAAATGTTGTTAGTCTTTAAGGAGCTCCTGGATTCTTGGCCTTTTCTGCTGCTACAGACAGATTGACATAGCTGCCCATCTAGATCTACCTAGGTTCCTGTGTTGTTCAGCCCCTAAATCAAGGGGGAGGTAGCAGTGTGTAAATAAATGAACAAATTAATGAATGTAACTTTGTTTTAAAATAATCAGTCAAGGTGACTCTTCCAAAATTCGGAGAATGCCTGATTTAGGCTGCCTTTAAAGGCCCCATAACATGAACTAAAAATGGTGAAGTTCATTAGAAGTTGTGGAAGTCCCCATGTTGATTTCCGTGAATTCCCAGTACCCATTTGGGATGCTGTTTACGTAGCACTCTCTGTGGACGTGTGAGATTTTAAAATAATAATAATAGTAATAATAATAATAATAATAATAATAATAATAATAATAACAACAATAACAACAACAATAACAATAATATATTGGATTTATACCCCACCCTTCACTTGGAATCTCAGAGCGGCTTACAAACTCCTTTCCCTTCCCCTCCCCACAACAGACACCCTGTGAGGTCGGTGGGGCTGAGAGAGCTCTTTCTAGAACTGCCCTTTCAAGGACAGCTCTGACAGAACTGTGGCTTGCCCAAGGTCATCCAGCAGGCGCAAATGGAGGAGTGGGGAATCAAACCCGGTTCTCCCAGATTAGAGTCCGCGCACTTAACCACTACACCAAACTGGTAATGATAAGTGCCTGGCAAGCATACGGGAAACACAGATCCCAACGAGTGGAGGCTTTGTCTTCTGTTGAAATATTGCAGCTCTTTGAGTTTGATGAGTGTAGGTTTGTGGCACTTTCCTTGTGTGTGTGAAGTACTGCCAAGTTGCTTCCGACCCAGTCCCAGAAATTACCAGTTAAAAAGGATCAGGCAGTAGGTCATGTGAAAGATCTTCCTCTGCCCGAGACCTTGGAGAGCCTTTGCCCGCCTGAGTGGACAACACTGACTTTGATGGACCCAGGGTCTGATCCAGTATTGCGTTCAGTGTATGTATCAGTTGTTTAAGAGCATAATTTTTTGAAAATTCTGCAAAATCTAAAAGGCCATTTGTTAATTGCAATACTAAGGGGGTCATATATGGTGACGTCAAGTGTTTTTATAGAAAGGGGGCAGGGCCAGGTGGAGCTTGTGGCCAGCAGCGCTTCTGATTGGCTGTGCAGGTTCAACGGCATCCTGTTAAACAGAGCATCTGCCTTAAATGTTGAAGAGTTAACCATGAGAGTTAGGCATCATCTCGCTGCTCAGACATTTTGTGGTTGGCCCCGCCTCCCACGGCAGCCATTTTGTGGTTGGCCCCGCCTCCCATGGCAGCCATTTTATGGTTGGCCCCGCCTCTCACAGCAGCCATTTTGTGGTTGCGCCCTCCAACCTGTGTCAGAATTCCAAAAATGCCCCCATGCTCAAAAGAGGTTGGGGGGCTCCTGCATCACAGTGTCCCCACAGATTGTTGTCTGTGGGGATCACTACAAGGATAGGGAAGCCCTGCATCTGTGGATGTAAGAATTGCGTTAGAATTAGAAAAATGCAGGCTTCACTGGTCAAGCACTTTTTAAAAATTTATTTATTGATTTTCTATACAACAATACACAACAATCAAAAATACGTCCAATAAAAATGTTAAGGTGCATAAACACATTACACCGTCTTTCAAATCACAGTCTTCCAATACACAATACACAACAAAAAACATAAACTTTAAATTAACGACAAAATATCTACAACTAATACAACAAATACTACATTAGGGGTTATTAAATTAACCAACTTACTTTCAGGAGATTAAGATAACGATAATTTGTGGACTGTGTATTCCCTTCAAGAATCTCTTCCAATTTGATTAGAATTGGATACCATCTCTCCAAATAATAGGAAGGTCCTAATGAAGGATCTTTATCTGCTAAAGAGTCCGAGATTTTATCCAAAATCAAATGGTCCCAAATTCTAGAGAACCAATTTTTAATTAATGGTTTATGTGTTTCCTTCCAGCATGACGCTATCGTAGTCTTAGCTGCCGTAAAAAGTATCATTATCAGATCTTTCCTAATCTGTGGAATATTAACTTCTTGCCAGTAATTCAATAGTATAATCTCTGGTTTCAATGGAATTTTATAACCAGTTAAGTTTTCAACTTGAAGTACTATATCCTGCCAAAACTGCTTGATCACTGTACACTCCCACCAACAATGATAAAAGGTTCCCACATAACCACATTGTTTCCAACACAGTGGAGATATTTGGTCAAGCATTTCATTGTCAGGGGACATATTGAAAAGGATCTGTTATTCTGGGTCACTGACGAGAGTCAGTTGTCTGGTATACAACTTTGCCAGAAACTTGGGAGGCAAATTGGACTTGTCCAGTAGCGTCTTAGAGACCAGCAAGATCCAGTGAAGCTGATGGGCAGTAGGTTCAGGACGGAAAAAAGGAAACACCTCTTTACGGAGAGAGTGATTAAAATGCGGAATAGGCTGCCAGAGGATGTGGTGATGGCCACAGGAATAAACGGCTTTCAAAGGGGATTGGATAGATTCATGGAGGATAAGTCTGTCGGTGGCTACCAATGCTCCCTCTAAGCTGCGGAGTCTTGTGAGCAAAAATTCTACTTTGTGAGCTACTGGCATTAAAGTTGTGAGCGAGCAATTTGGCTACTGCATCAGTTAGTTTCCTCTGGAGCCCTCCTTCCTGAGCGAAGACAACAATGTGTGAGCCGGAGGCTAAGAAACGGTGAGCTAGCTCACACTCACTCAGCTTAGAGGGAACACTGGTGGCTACTAGCCACGGTGACTGAGGGGAACATCCATATTCAGTGGGATTCGGCCTCTGTGTCCCAGAGCCAGGAGGCAACATCAGGGGAAGGCCTCGCCCTCTCTGCCCTGTTGCTGGCCCTCCAGAGGGACTGGTTGGCCACTACTTGAGACGGGATGCTGGACTAGAGGGACCCTCCCTGGTCTGACCCAGCAGGGCTCTTCTGGTGTCCTTCTCAGGAGAAGGCCTCGGCCTCTCTGCCCTGTTGCTGGCCCTCCAGAGGGACTGGCTGACCCCTGTGTGAGACGGGAGGCTGGACTAGAGGGACCTTCCCTGGCCTGACCCAGCAGGGCTCTTCTGATGCTCTTCTCAGGGGAAGGCCTCAGCCTCTGTGCCTTGTTGTTGGCCCTCCAGAGGGACTGGTTGGCCACTGCGTGAGACGGGGTGCTGGACTAGATGGACCATTGGCCTGATCCAGCATAGGTCTTTTTTATGTTCTTAACATTCTTGGGGGGGTATAAGCTTTCCAGAAGCAAAGCTGCCTTTGTCGGATATGCGTTGACTCTCCAAAACTCATACCCCCAACATGGTGTGGATGTCTAAAGTGCCACTGGGTTCGAATCTAGCTCTTCGACCGCAGACAGACAGCCACTTTCTGAAACTATCAGGAGACAAGAACTCTTCCGGATTTCCCCATTAAAAACAACATTACCTTTGGGCCTAAATGGGGATGATGATTCGAAAGCTTGATGTTGTCACTGTTTACCATTACGGTACTGAGCATTTGGCTTGTTATGTGTTTCCGTGCCTTTCAGTTGTTGCATTTAGAATATGCTCTGCTCTGTCTCTGCTTTCAGACCACGTATCTTTAAGATGAAAAGGGGAATGGCTCAGGCCTTCCCGATATCTTTGCAGGTGATGTTGAGTCGTTTAGAGCTTGGATCTGTAAGCAGGAGGGGGTGAGCTGTTGACAGCATATTGTAGCACTGAGATCCTTTAGGGACTACGCCTGATTAGATTGCATTTCGGATGGAATTCACTGCATGAATGTCCACATTCAGTGACAGTCAGCCTCTGAATCCCAGGGCCAGGAGGGCAATTGCATTTCACATTGCATTTCACATGGGATTCACTGCTACAGAAGGTGGCGGTGGCTACAAGCATGGACAGCTTCAAGAGGAGATTGGATAAGCATATGGAGCAGAGGTCCATCAGTGGCCATTAGCCACAAGGTATAGATAGGGGCTCTCGGTCTGGGGCAAGGGATGCTCTGTATCCTTGGTGCTTGGGGGGGGGGTGTCAACAGCGGGAGGGCTTCCGGTATCCTGGCCCCACTGCTGGACCTCCTGAGGGCACCTGGTATTTCTGGCCACTGTGTGACAGAGTGTTGGACTGGATGGGCCATTGGCCTGATCCAACGTTGGCTTCTCTTATGTTCTTATAAGAGGGAATTGGATAAGCTTATGGAGCAGAGGTCCATCAGTGGCTATTAGCCACAAGGTATAGATAGGAACTCTCGGTCTGGGGCAAGTGATGCGCTGTGTTCTTGGTGCTGGGGGGGGGGCAACAGTGGGAGGGCTTCTCGTGTCCTGGCCCCACTGCTGGACCTCCTGAGTTCACCTGGTATTTTTTGGCCACTGTGTGACACAGAGTGTTGGACTGGGTGGGTCTCTCTTCCCAGGAGTAAGAAAGAGGGTTCCTCTCACTTGTATTCTCTACTTTTCTGCTTTCTCTGTTCCTCCAATCAGTGCCAAGAAAAACAAGTCGACAGCTAGAAATACAGGCTCAGGCTGCCAATTGCCAATTCTCATAGAATCAGAAGATTGGGAATTGACGGCGCCACGCTTGGAAATACCAGTTTGGGATTTGGTGGCTCACCACCTCTCTAGAAGACGGTGTGGTGGAAAGTGCCATTGAGTTGCAACCGATTTATGGCAGCCCTGTAGGGTTTCCATGGCAGGAAACTAACTGTGGTGGTTTGCCATAGCCTGCCTCTGCGTAGCAACTCTGGCTTTCCTTGGTGGCCTCCCATCCAAGTACTAAGCAGGGCTGACCTTGCTTAGCTTCTGAAACCTATGAGATCGGGCTGGCCTGGGCCATCCAGGTCAAGGCAAGAGGTAAACAGTGGTGGTTTGCCATTGTCTGCCTCTGCGTAGCAACTCTGGTTTTCCTTGGTGGGTCTCCCATCCAAGTACTAAGCAGGGCTGACCCTGCTTAGCTTCTGAGGTCTATGAGATTGGGCTAGCCTGGGTTATCCAGGTCAAGGCAAGAGCTGAAGAGAGGTGGTTTGCCATTGCCTGCCTCTGCGTAGCAACTCTGGTTTTCCTTGGTGGGTCTCCCATCCAAGTACTAAGCAGGGCTGACCCAGCTTAGCTTCCGAGATCTGACGAGATCGGGATAGAATATAGGTTCTGGGAGACAGCGTGGAAGGGTTTTACACCTCTGCCCTTGGCAGTCTGCATGGCTCTGTTTTGCTTACCGTGCTGTTGAACTAAGTGAAACGTTTAGATGAGGTCATCTTGGAGTTTGGGATGAGGTGCCATTGGTATGCTGGAGACACCCAGCTCTGTTTGTTTCTAAATTGGTCAGATGATGCCATGGCTCTACTGAGCCAAGTGGCTGCGGTCATCGGTGGGCTGGACAGGGAAACAAACTCATTGAATCGTAGAGTTGGAAGGGGCCCTAGAGGCCATCTAGTCCAACCCCCTGCCCAATGCAGGACCAGCCTAGAGCATCTCTGACAAATATCCATCCAGCCTCTTCTTGAAAGCTGCCATTGAAGGGGAGCTCACCACCTCCTTGGGCAGCTGATTCCACCTTTGAACCACCCTGGCCATGAAAAAGTGGTTCCTGATATCCAGCCAATACCTTTCTGCATGTAATTTAAACCTGTTGCTTCGGGTCCTCTCCTCTGCCGCCAACTGGAACAGCTCCTTGCCCTCCTCCAAATGACAGCCTTTCAGATATTTAAAGAGAGCAATCCTGTCCCCCCTCAGTCTCCTCTTCTCCAGACTAAACATTCCCAAGGCCCTTAGTCTTTCCTCGTAGGGCTCAGCCTCCAGACCCCTGATCATCCTCGTCGCTCTCTTCTGCACCCACTCGGTTTTGCCCACATCCTTTTTGAAGTGAGGCCTCCAGAATGGCACACGGGACTCCAGGTGCGGCCGGACCAAGGCAGTATACAGAGGGGCGACGACCTCCTGCTATTTTGATGCTGTGGCCCTTTTAATACAACCCAAGGCTGAATTTGCCTTTTTTGCCACTGCATCACACTGACTGCTCATATTTAGTTTACAGTCCACTGAAGCTCGGTGTAGACAAGAAGAGGTTCTGTGTTTAGGAAAGAAGAAGAAGAAGAAGAGATTGGATTTATACCCCACCCTTCACCACCCAAAGGTGTCTCAGAGCAGCTTACAAACTCCCTTCCCTTCCCCACAACAGACACCCTGTGAGGTAGGGGGGGCTGAGAGAGCTCTTGACAGAAACTGCTCTTTTTCAAGAACAGCTCTTATCAGAACTACGGCTTGCCCAAGGTCATCCAGAAGGTCCAAGTGGAGGAGTGGGGAATCAAACCCGGTTCTCCCAGATTAGAGCCCGCGCACTTAACCATGACACCAAACTCTGAGAGAACTTGTGACTGACCCAAGGTCACACCAGCAGCTGCATTTGGAGGAGTGGGGAATCAAACCCGGTTCTCCCAGATTAGAGCCCGCGCACTTAACCGTGACACCAAACTGGCTCTAGGCTGGGGGGTGGGCGGTGGCTTCTGGCCTTTTCGGAGTGGGGTTGCGCTCTTACTTAAATGACATGGGGCTTGGCTCTGCTCGTATGGTCTTTGGTTGCCCCAGTGGCTCCAAGAATGTCTTTTGTGACACGCTCCAGTTCACGTTAAGGCTCTGTGATGGATCCGAAGAGCTCATGGGAACTTGTCCAAGATGCCACATCAAAGTTGTTGGCAGAGATGTGCCACGGCGATTGTCTTTACTTCTGTTTTGCAAGAACAAGTTTGGCTTCCAGGTGAAATTCAGCTGGTGTTGACCTAGATAAAGTCTTAAGCAGTTCGGGCCCAAGATAATGAAAGGACTCCTTGTTTGCCTAAGAACTTGCCCCTAGAGATCTGCCTCGCGAGACCTGTGCTCTCTTGATATTTGAAATGAGGGAGATGAGGCAAGTGTTGACCAGAGAAAGGGGGCTTCTTCATTTGGCTGCTGCCCCATGGAAGACAGAGTCAGGATTCAAAATGGTCTGGATGGGCTGGAGCAGTGGGGCTGAGACAAATAAAAGGAATTTCAATAGAGAGAAGTGCAAAGTCCTACACTTAGGTACAAACAGGGCTATTTTGGGGGCAGAACTCACAGGAACGGAGTTCCGGCTGGCTCCTGAGTTGGCCACACCCAGCAGGAACTCATTAGCATAATAGGCTACACCCAACAGCAGAAACTCATTAGGATTGGCTACATTAGGGGTGTGTAGCCTAACATGCAAAGGAGTTCCTGCTACAACTTCTAGGCACTGCTCCACAATGCTCCCTCCAAGCTGTGGAGTCTTGTGAGCAAAAATTCTACTTTGTGAGCTCCTGGCATTAAAGTTGTGAGCCAGCAATTTGGCTACTGCATGAATTAGTTTGCTCGGGAACCATCCTTCCTGAGCTAAGAAAAAAATGGGTGAGCTGGAGGTTAAAGAACTGTGAGCTAGCTCACACTAACTCAGCTTAGAGGGAACACTGCTGCTCCAAAGACTCCAGTGACCACTGGCACAGTGGTAACCTTCTCCCAGAAGCACTCTAGGTCTTGGTATTTTGTGGTCTTCTCCTGTTCTTTCTTTTCTGTTCTGTTGTCTCCTGGGATTATAGTGTCAGTGATCCAAACCCTATTTCTTATTTTGTCTGCGATGGTTATATCAGGGGTGTTAGGCTCCAGGTGTTTATCTGTTTGTAATCAGAAGTCCCATTCTTCATGGTCATGTCTGTTTCGTGGTCCCATGAATTTCTGATTGATGGTAAGCTAGACTTCTTGCAACGATTCTGGGGCAACATAGCTGCAACGATATCCTGATGTCCTTTATAGTCATTGTCACGGCTCAGGTGGGGTGTTACCTGATGCTGCCACCACTCTGGGTTTAGGATCCCTTGAGAAGGCCCAGAGCACCCTCTCAAGACCTTCAAACCTCCCTTTTGGCCGAATAACAGGCGTGAGGACAAGGCAGAGTAAACAATGAAAATAGTTTATTTTATAGGTCAAACAAACAAGGTGCAGGAATAATAACAGTAAGTGGGTGAAAAGAAATCAAATACCCTAACGCGTCTAAATATATACTGTCCCTAGCTCACTATCTCAAGTGGCCTTAGACTCCTCACCCTTCCCTCAGGATGAGGGTTTCTTCCCCACAGCAGCCTCAGTCCCTTCTGGCCCTGTTTCCTGGGAAAAAGAACAGCTTTCCCTCTTGCACCAGTTCTTTTATTCCCCAGCCCTCTTCTTCCCTGTTGGTCAAAATCGGTGCCAGAACTTCCCAAGGCCTTCTGGGGTTTGTAGGCCCAGCCTCCCCTACTGCTAGCCAGGCTCCCTGGGCCTAGGAGGCCTCTGGTGGCACAGCCCAGATCATGACAGTCATTTTGAGCCATTTCACTGCATCGACCCTGTGGTCGACCGTTTCCTCTTTTGCCTTGCAAAGTTGACATTTATCACTGGTCTTCTGAATCTTGGCTTTCACACTTTTGGTCTCGAGTGCCTTCTCTCTTGCGCAGCTAGAATGAGTCCTTCGGTTTCTTTCTTCAAGTGCCCGTTTCGGAGCCGCTTCCAGGTGTTTCTGTGATCAACTTTATCCTCTACGTCTTTCAGATATTGCCCATGCGAGTGCTTTTGTTTCCGGTTGTCAAAGTGAGGTTCGATTTCAGTCTCTTTGTGATCCTGTTTGGTTTCTTCTTATTATTTTATTCACAGCCTGCCTTTCTCGCTGAAACTCAAGGTGGGTTACCTATGTGTGTCAAGGGCGACCAACATCCAGGGAGTCTGGAACAAACTGATATCCCAAACAGAGCTGAAACAGAGCATGAGATTTCAAACATGATACATTTGCTTGCCAGTTTGGTGTAGTAGTTAAGTGTGCGGACTCTAATCTGGGAGAACCGGGTTTGATTCCCCACTCCTCCACTTGAAGCTGCTAGATGACCTTGGGCAAGCCACAGTTCTGTCAGAGCTGTTCTTGAAAAAGAGCAGTTTCTGTCAAGCGATCTCTCAGCCCCGCCCACCTCACAGGGTGTCTGTAGTGGGGAGGGGAGGGGAGGGGAAAGGAGTTTGTAAGCCTCTCTGAGACACCTTTGGGCAGTGAAGGGCGGGGTATAAATCCAATCTCTTCTTCTCTTCTTCTACTTTGGAGCAGACTGACAGCGATAGGCAGCAACACAGTAAGACGGGCCACAGTCCCTGTCTTTTTATCTGTGCGACTCTCTGAACCATTTCATTACGGTACAGTCCTATATACCCATGCAAAAAAAGCCCTCTTGGATATTCGTTTTTGCAGATTTTCCGGGCTCCTCAGAGGTATAACACAGAAAGATTGAGTACTCTCTGTGTCAAGGTGAGAAGAACAAAAATGGTAGGCAGGTAACTTATATCTACTCAGGAAGGTGGGGTAGGGCTGGGCCATTCTCTTGGATAGTTCCGTTTTTGCGTCGTTTGCAGGAAGGCCAGCGAGAGTGATACTAAACCGTGCGCGAGCTTTCCAGAACTCTTCTGTTACAAAATTAAAAAAAACACGGGGAGGGGGAGGGTTTGAGGCCACGATTCTTAAGACGTTTCCATGCCAGCATCTCTGCACGCGGTGCCGTGCCTGCGGGCAAGCAGATCTACGTCAGTGTCAGGTTGCACCCCGGTTCCATCCTGACTGGTTTTTGCATTTCGATTTTTTTTTGCCTGCCACGATTTACACTTGCCGGTTCTTTGCTGTGTTTTCTGTCGACTTGCTTGTATTTCCTCAAACAGTCGTTTCTACTTTTGAGCAAATTAATATCCGGGGGGAGGAGTTTAAAACCGGGGCTCGTAATCCAGTGGGAGGCTTTCAGATTTGCCTGTCTCCCCTTCCCTTTGGACCTCCTTGGACTGGTGAATGAATGGTTGGTGGGCTGCGGGCTGCAGGGAGGAGGGAGGGGAGAAAGGGCTGAGATAATCCCTTCCCCCCCTTTTGCCAGTTTCGTGTAGTGGTTAGCAGTGTGGACTCTAAATCTGGGAGAACCAGGTTTGATTCTCCACGTGCAGCTACCGGTGTGACCTTGGGTCTGTCACAAGCTCTTTCAGAGCCATTCTCTGAAGGGCAGTTCTGGAAAGAGCTCTCTCAGCCACACCTACCTCACGGGGTGTCTGTTGTGGGGAGGGGGAGGGAGACGACACTATAAGCTGCTCTGAGACTCCGAATGAGGTAGAGGTAAAGCTTTCCCTTGCTCGAAAGCTAGTCGAATCCGACTCTAGGGGGCAGTGCTCGTCTCTGATTCCAAGCTGAAGAGCCAGCGCTGTCTGAAGACGTCTCTGTGGTCATGTGGCCGGCATGACTAAACGGCGAGGCGCACGGAACTCTGTAACCTTTCCACCGAAGTGGTACCTATTTATCTACTTGCAATGTCTTGCTTTCGAACTGCTAGGTTGGGAGGAGCTGGGGCTAGAGATGGGAGCTCACTCCGTCACGCGGCGCTCGGGTCTCGAACTGCCGAACTACAGACCTTCCAGTCTGCAGCTCAGCGTTTTAACCTCTGACCCACTGCAGCCCCTCTCCGAGTGAAGGGTGGGGTATAAATCGGATCTCTTCTTCTCCTTCTCTTCACTGCAGCCCCTTGACTTCACATGGCTGTTTGTTTGTACAGGTCTCATGGTCATAAGTCTTTCCAAGAGTCAGAGGGGACTACCAGGGGTAAGAGAAATGCAGCGGAAACCGGAGTTCTGCTGTGGTCGGTTGGATAGGAGCCAGTAAGTAAAGTAGAATAAATAGGCCGAGGATTAGTCCCTGTTTGGTGTCGTGGTTAAGTGCGCGGAACCGGGTTTGATTCCCCACTCCTCCACTTGCAGCTGCTGGGTGACCTTGGGCAAGCCGTAGTTCTGTCAGAGCTGTTCTTGAAAATGAGCAGTTTCTGTCTGAGGTCTCTCAGCCCCACCTGCCTCACAGGGTGTCTGTGGTGGGGAGGGGAAGGGAAAGGAGTTTGTAAGCCGCTCTGAGACTCCTTTGGGTACTGAAGGGCGGGGTATAAATCCAATCTCTTCTTCTTCTTCTTTTACCTCACAGGGTGTCTGTGGTGGGGAGGGGAAGGGGAAGGAGTTTGTAAGCCGCTCTGAGACTCCTTTGGGTACTGAAGGGCGGGGTATAAATCCAATCTCTTCTTCTTCTTCTTTTACCTCACAGGGTGTCTGTTGTGGGGAGGGGAAGGGAAAGGAGTTTGTAAGCCGCTCTGAGACTCCTTTGGGTACTGAAGGGCGGGGTATAAATCCAATCTCTTCTTCTTCTTCTTTTACCTCACAGGGTGTCTGTTGTGGGGAGGGGAAAGGAATGGAGTTTGTGAGCCGCTCTGAGACTCCCTTGTGTAGTGAAGGGCGGGGTATACATCCAATCTCTTCTTCTTCTTCTTTTACCTCACAGGGTGTATGTTGTGGGGAGGGGAAGGGGAAGGAGTTCGTGAGCCGCTCTGAGACTCCCTTGGGTAGTGAAGGGCAGGGTATAAATCCAATCTCCTCCTCCTCCTCCTTCTGTAGAGGTAAAGGGCCCAAGCTGGCCTGATCTCGTCAGATCTGGCAAGCTAAGCGCAGGGTCGGCCCCGGTTAGTACTTGGATGGGAGACCATCAAGGAAGTGCAGGGTTGCTCCGCAGCGGCAGGCAAGGGCAAACCACCTCTGAACCGTCTCTCGCCTTGAAAATCCTACAGGTTTGCATAAGTCAGCCGTGACTAGACGTCAGTTTCCACCGCAGAGGTAACGGGGAAACAAGTTGTCTTTTGGCTTGAAGGAAGCGAGGGGTTTCCCCCCCCCCGAAACTTCCACTCACCCTCTGCTTCTCACCCCGAAAACGTTTTCAAGAACGGTAAGAAAATCAGGGGTTCTGCAGGAGTTTGGCTTCTAAAATCTGAGTGCCAGGCACGCGGTGGCGATGAGAACCCCTTTTTGCATATCTGAGTGTGCTCATTTCGTCCATGCATGTTCGGGCCGAAAGAACCTGTTGTTTTTGCATTCCTTTCCTTCCCCTGCACAAGTAGGTACAGTTTCATTGGTTTCTTCTTTTTTTAAAAAAAAAAACGAAGCCTTAGGATTTCTTACTGACTACGTGTCTTAACCATCTTGCCGAAACCCAGAAGACCCCACCCATGACAGGTGTGAACTGCCTTAGGATTTTGGTTGGTTAGCGGAGAATTCACTGTTTCCCTCTGTACTTCCCGCGATTCACGGCTCTTTGACTCTTCTGTTGTTTAGTTCCCTCCACATCACATGAGCGCATCGTGAGGATCCGCTTATGGCCTCTGAAGAGGTGGGGTTCTAGTCCATGAACGCTCGGTGCTTAAATAAAACGTTCCTGCATTTCAGGTGCCACAAGACTCCTGTTTGCCTCTGCTGCAACAGAGTAACGGGGCAACCAGTCGAAGCCTGTTGATTAACTCCATTTAGGGAGTAGTTTGTATTTTGGCCTACTAGCCTTCTTTAGTGGTCAAGCATAAACGTGACACATAGGCTCAATTAACCCTTCGGGGTAGGGTGGGATGTAAATTCAAATATAAATAAAAGAAATACATTAAAAAAATTATTTAAATGATAATTTTAGGCAATATAGGACCAAGTGAAAATTATATTCTGATAAATATCAGTGACTGTAGAGGCCTCACATGGTATTGCCTTGTGTCCAAATCAGATACATGAAGCCCAGATGGTATTTCAATTGTGTACCTTCCTACTGTGGTGCAAAAGAATCAATTTGAAAAGCAATTTGGAGCCAGGGGCTAATTGTGAATGTTGTATGATTTGAATTCAGCCTCTGTGCCGTGTTGTTCTTGGCCGGCCAGAGGAACTTGTTAGCCCCTGTATGAGGCAGGATGCTGGACTGGAGGGACCCTCCCTGGTCTGACCCAGCAGGGCTATTCTGGTGTTCTTCTCAGGGGAAGGCCTCGGCCTCTCTGCCCTGTTGCTGGCCCTCCAGAGGGACTGGCTGGCCCCTGTGTGAGACGGGAGGCTGGACTGGAGGGACCCTCCCTGGTCTGACCCAGCAGGGCTCTTCTGGTGTCCTTCTCAGGGGAAGGCCTCGGCCTCTCTGCCCTGTTGCTGGCCCTCCAGAGGGGCTGGCCCCTGAGTGAGACGGGAGGCTGGACTGGAGGGACCCTCCCTGGTCTGACCCAGCAGGGCTCTTCTGGTGTCCTTATCAGGGGAAGGCCTCGGCCTCTCTGCCCTGTTGCTGGCCCTCCAGAGGGACTGGCTGACGTCTTTGTGAGACCGCATGCTGGACTAAATAGACCACTGGTCTGACCCAGCAGGACTTATGAGATGGATTTGACATAACTGGCACCAGGATCCTGGGCCTATTTCTGCCAGCCAAAACTTGTGAACCTTTGGTCCTCTTTTCTAAATTGTGAAGTTACTTGCTGTTGTAGGGGTAGAAAAGGGTAAGTGAGTGTTTCTGCTCCCACACACACATACACACACGGGTCTTGCTAAATATTACATTTGGTTCTTGAAAATCTTTTTGTTTCCTTGCTCTTAAGGAAGCTCTTTGTTTCCCCCTCTAGGGACGCTGGGACGGCTGCTGTCAGGATGCCGCTCTGCCACTGTGCAGTGAAGCACAGCGAGTCTGACATGGAGGGGTGCCGTTTCTCGCAGGCTGGAGGACTGAGGGTGTACCTTCACTGGAAGGGGGAGGAGGAAGAGGAGCAGTATAGGGTTTACACCCAGGGGTCACCGTGTGCCGAAGAGATCTGCATCGATATCGCGCAGAAGATCGGTAAGCGGCCTATGAGGCTCTGACGCTTCACTGATGGTCACTTGGTGGGAAGAATGGAGCTCTTGAAAATCTAGCAAAGATTTATTCATCCATTTATTTATTTACCGTATTTATAGTCCACCTTTCTCCCAGGGTCTCCAGGTGGATGACATATAGTGATTCAGTACAGTCGACAAAATGGGCAGTCCGTAACCAATGCATTAAGGTTTTAGGAGTCTGGAACCACCAGAAAGAACTGAAGTAGAGCAGAAGTATTCACATGACACATTTGATCAGGGGTGTCAAACATAAGGCTCAGGGGCCAGAACTAGGGGTGTGCAAAAAAAATAATAATTCGGCCCGATTCGGTTCAGCTGAACCGGGCCAAATTTGATTCGGCTGGCTGAATGACCCCCGAATGCCACTCTTGGCAACTTAAGCCGATTCAGGGCTCATTCAGGGCCAGCCGAATCAGATTCGGCCAGGGGCACCTGGGCAAGCCCTCCCTCCAGGGGGGGGGGGGCTTGCCCGGGCTCTCCGCAATGGAGCATGCCGCCTCTGCAGCGTGACTGGGGGTTTAAATATTAAATCCTGGGGGTTTAAAGATTAAAGGCTTCCAGAGGCCCCCCCCGCCTTTCCTAGCTCGCCTGCCAAGGTAAGCGAGCTAGGAAAGGCTGGGGAGGGTGTGGGGATGCGTTTAAATGTCTCCCCTTGCTTTCCCTGGGGCTGGGTGCCCCTTTTTGGGCCGCTGCCGAATTTCGGCAGCTGCTTTCGGCGGCAGGCCGAATCAGATCAGAGAATCTGATTCGGCCCACAGCTGCCCGAAAGGGGGCCGAATGGCCCTTTTTTGGGCGTGCATTCGGTTTGGACGAACCGAATGCACATCCCTAGCCAGAACTGGCCCATCCAGGACTCTTATGCGGCCCGCGAGCAAGTGGTGCAAGGGACTGCTGGGGGTGGTTGTGTCTTCAGCATGGTGGAACAGCCACGTCTTTAGCAGACAAGTAGCCTGGGCGCATCTGCCCACAGTACTGTATCACTGCCTCTCCAGTCCACCCATGTGGGTTTTTTCCTCTGCACCTC
>NW_015159807.1:30410-48251 GCF_001447785.1 Gekko japonicus
TCTTTTTCCCCGCCCCCCCAGGCCCCCCATGTGGGTTTTTTCCCCTGCCCCCCCCCCCCCCCCCAAGCCCAGGGGGCCTTGAAGTAAGGATACACCAACTCGGAGCTTACCAGCTGCTGCTTTTTATAAAGTTTATCTCCCGTACCCGGCATTACCTTTTATGGCACGCACGGCCTGGCCCGACAGAGTGACATTTATGTCTGACCCGGCCCTCGTAACAAATGAGTTTGACACCTCTGTGTTAGACGGTATAGAAATTACATAAAGAGAATCCTACTTGCAGTAAACCGTACGGAGCAGTATAGGCCGCAGTCCCTAACCTGCAGTCTAAGCAATTTTGTAGAAACTATTTTAGTACAATTGCAGACCTTTTAGATAAAGGTAAAGGTTTCCCTTGCTCGAAAGCCAGTCAAATCCGACTCTAGGGTTGCGGTGCTCATCTCCGTTTCCAAGCCGAAGAGCCAGCGCTGTCCAAAGATGTTTCTGTGGTCATGTGGCCGGCATGACTAAACGCCAATGCGCACGGAACACTCTTACCTTCCCACCGAAGTGGTGCCTATTTATCAACTTGCAATTTCTTGCTTTCGAACTGCTAGGTTGGCAGGAGCTGGAACCAGAGATGGGAGCTCACTCCGTCATGCGGCACACTCGGGTCTCGAACTGCTGAACTACTGACCTTCCACAACCGGCAGTTCAGCGTCTTAACCACCTGAGCCACCGGAGCTCCACTGCAGACCTATTACCTGCACAGAAAAGCCCTCTCGATCAGTGTTCCCTCTTAGCTGAGCTGGTGTGAGCTAGGTCACAGTTTTTTAGCCTCCGGCTCGCACATTTTTGTCTTAGCTCAGTAGCCAAACCGTTCGCTCACAATGTTAATGCCAGGAACTCACAAAGTAGAATTTCTGCTCACGGGACTCCACAGCTTAGAGGGAGCATTGCTCTCTACTGTGGTGAAATATAATCAGGATCCGGCGAACTGAGGCCGAAAGAGATTAAGGCTGTGGTCACACACACTAAATAATCCGCTTTCAATCCACTTTCAAACTGGATTTTTACTGTGTGAACTGGCATAATCCAGTTGGAAAGTGCATTGAAAGTGCATTGAAAGTGGATTATTTAATGTGCGTGACCACAGCCTAAGTAAATTTCCTGCGCTTTTAGAAGGAGGAACAGAGCTCAGCTTTCCCGAGCCCTGGACTGTTTTTACCACCACAAAACATGTTGCTACTTGGCCTCGGGTCCCTCTTGTAGGTGCCGCAGCCCCGGGCAAAGGCAGGTGTAACTGTGGATGGGAAACTTGATTGCTGGTGCATGGTTTCCACTGAGAGTGGGAGATTTCCTACTGTTTCACTGCAGAGAACGGAGCTGTGGCCGGGGCTTTCTTGTCTGATGCTCTGCCGCTAGATCTTTCAACGTCCTGGGGAGCTTAACATCCCAGTCTTCCCGGTGGCGTTTTTGGAATCTTGACTCGCGACCTGACTGGACACAAAGATGTTGCAGTGCCACAAATTTGTGGTGTGTGTGTGGCCTCTAGCGATGAAGGATCACAGCTGTTTAAAAAAAGCAACTCCATGCAAGCAGGAAACTAGCACAGAGAGGACCAGACAGAACACACCCATGCAGGGAATGTTTGGAGAGGGGCAGCTTTTGAAAACGACCTGTAATCCCCCACCCCCTTTCTCACAGTCATATAAACGCCTAAAATCGTGGTTTTGGTTCCTTCCTTGGCACAGTATTTCAGGCCGCTCCAGCTGTGTGTACGGAGCTCGTGCTCTTGGCGAGCTGGGGTTACCGAACTGTGATTCCTGCTTTGCTGGTTGGATAGCGTCAGCCGGCAATAGAGAGAAGAGACCATTGTTTATCAAGGTCCGTCCTTGGCCTGTTGGGATATTTAACAGTATTCCTCCCACAGTAAAAAGTATCCCCTATGATCCTACTGGCCCACTCAGGTCATTTTTGGAGGCCCAGTTTCGGTTGCCCCCTGCCATCCAAGTCTAGATGGGTGGCCACCCGAGAAAGGGCTTTCTTGGTCGTGGCCCCAAAACTGTGGAACTTTGAGGGGCTTTGTGTCTCTGTCTCTCTCTTTCTCTCTCTCTTTCTCTCTCTCTCTCTCCCTCTCTCCGTGTCTTCCACCAGTGGGCAAAGACTTTTTTGCTTTGTTTTGCTTCGTAATGGTAATTGGCCGTCCTCCCTGTTCTGGAGGTTGTTTCTGTGTTTTTATTGAATAATTTTATAACGTCAATGATGTTTTTAATTGTACTGATGCTCTAATATTTTGCATGCACCGATTTGAGGACCCCTGATCGGGTGGAAAGGTGACATGAAACTGTTTAAAATAAGTAAATAAAAAGTATGGGAAAGAATCCCATCTCTGGGCGAGAGACAGGAACTGGCTAGCCCTGGGGTGTCAGACATGTGGCCCAAGGGCCGGATCAGGCCCCCGGAGGGCTTCTCTCAGGCCCGCAGTGGAATTGGCTGCCTTCTGCTTCTTCTTCCAGTTCTGCTGCTGCTGCTGTGTCATCGTAGGTTTGCAGCTTACAGATAACCTGAACAGCAGACTCAAGATTGCAATGGCACAGGCGTTTTGATGCAAAAATTCAGAGCCAAGAGGTGTCCGTTATCAGACACTGTTAAATAAACAGAATATTTAAGCATGTCTTTATTTTAAGTTTTAAAAATCCCCTTTGTGTTTTCGTCCTTTATAAAGTTTATATCTCCGCTACCTGGCATTGCATTTTATGACACACCCGGCCCGGCTTAACAAGGTCTCTCATTTATGTCAGATCCGGCCCTCATAAGAAATGAGTTCGACACCCCTGGGCTAACCATCGAGGGGTGGCTTTCTGGAAACTGTGCCGCTGAGATTCAGATGGGATAAGCACGAGAAACGACTTTCCCCCTCAGCCTCCTTCTTGTTACCCACAGGGATCACCCCGATCTGCTACAGTCTGTTTGCCCTCTATGACCCGCAAGCCAAGCTGTGGTTCCCTCCCAACCATGTCTTCGAAATCGCCGGCGGAATCAAGTTGACTCTGCATTTCCGGATGCGGTGAGTACCTCTCGGCTCTCCAGGTGTCTCCCACCTTTCATTCTCTTGGCCGAAGGGCACTGGCACACCTGCTAAATAATGCCGTTTCGATCCAGTTCAGCAACCGCTTGCAAGTGGATTTTGCCATTTCACACGGTAAAATCCAGTTGCAGCGTGCACTGAAAGTGGATGGAAAGTGTGTTATTTAGTGTGTTGGAAGCACCGCGAGGACGATTTGCTGACGACCCAGATGGGACTTTGACATCTGTGTCATTGGAACGCCCTGTTCCCGCGATCTGTTTTGATGTCTGCCCTAAAGAGGGGCGGTCAGGCTGGAGGGTCAGGCTTGGATGAGGAGCTCCAACAGGCTTATTTTCACTACTCTCTGATTCCTGTTCCGGGTTCTGATACCACAGTATCGAAATGCTCTTCCCCTTGCTTTGAAAGGCCAACCGTTGCCTCCTGTCACCCCCTTGTGTACCCTTAAATCTCTGTTAAGTTGCCCGAATGCTTAGCGTGACAAGCCTGTGCCCGCCTTATCCTTGGTGCGAAGTGGCCATCTGGCCACAAGATACCGTGCCGTCTACTCAGGTTCTAACAGGTCATCTCAAAGGAAACTTTCCCCCTACAGAAGCTTTTGCTTACCTTTTGTTAGAATGGAACCTGCACGTTTGGTGGGAGAACTGTTTTAATTAGGGTCGCCAGCTCTGAATTGGGAAATACCGGGAGATTTGGGGGGCGGAGCCTCAGAGGGGCGGGGTTTGGGGAGGGGAGGGACCTCGGCAGGGTACGATGCCGTAGAGTCCACCCTCCAAAGCAGCCATTTCCTCCAGGGGATCGGCCGTAATAGCAGGAGATCCCCAGGTGCCGCCCGGAGTCTGGCAACCTTAATTTTGATCCTTCTGGGTTCTGCCTTTCTACATTACCTTGTTACCTTCAGGTTAGTTTCCAGCAGTGTTCCCTGTAAGTTGAGCTGGTGTGAGCCAGGTCACAGTTTTTGTAGCCTCCAGCTCACATATTTTTGTCTCGGCTCAGGAAGGAGGGCTCCAGAGCAAACTTAGTTTACACAGCAGCCAAATCGCTGGCTCACAGCTTTAATGCCGGCAAGCTCACAAAGTGGAACTTTTGCTCACAAGACTCCGCAGCTTACAGGGAGCATTGGTTTCCAGCCGTGTTTTCCTAAGTGAACACAGCCAAGTCAGTTGGTCAGTTATCTTCGGTTTGTAGCAAAAGCCGTTTTGTGCTGAATTCCACGCTGTACGTTCTGCCAAAAAAGACAGAGAAGGGCTTTGATTTTCACCGTGGAACAAAGCAAAGTAAGAACAGAAGAGATGCCAATGTTGGATCAGGCCAATGACCCATCCAGTCCGACACTCTGTGTCACACAGTGGCCAAAAATACCAGGGCCCCAGTCACATGGGCCAAATAACTTGGGGGGGGGAGGCGTGGCTGTTCGCCCTGGAGCAAAATAAAGCGTGGTAGCCCGATCACACAGTCCCCCGAGTCTCCGTGCTTAGGCTGTTAGCTGGCGATCACACGGTGATGCTGCAGCGTGGCAAAGAAGCGGCGTGGCATGATCACACAAGCATTTTGTGTTTGTGCGCATGCACAGTTCCGCGGAGCAGCACTGCTTTCAGTTTCGTGTTTGTGCGCATACGCTTACGAAAAACATCCGGTTTGCGACGGGACCTGGATGGGCGCAAGATGCCACGGGATACTAGCGCGCCCGTGATCAGACGCCCACCTGTGCTGCGTGTTTTCCGAATACTAGTGCACTTTCCTTGGTACTTTTTAACTCTGCATCTTCGGCGGGACGCCACGGGTTGGCCACGGGTGCTCTACGCTTCACAGTTGTTGCAGTGTGATCGCGCCTCGAAAATCCGCCCGACATTCGTGCCTTTCGTGTGGCAAATTCTCCGTGTGACCGGGGCCCAGGTAAAGTATTAATGCCTGCCTATGTCTCATAAGTTGGAATCTGTATTTTTGAGTCTTATTTTTGGCTGCACCTGTGTTCTGTTCAGTATGTTAAATAACAAACCTAACCTGTTGCTTGAATTAGTTGGTTGATCTGCCAAGATCCTTTCTGGAAGATCTTTTGGACTAGATCTGAGCAGCTTTTCTGCTGGCGGAAGAGAAAGGAGGATTCTCTTTTGAACACTCAAAACTGCTACGCTAGAAGTCGTGGTGCTTGCATGGACGAGAGCCATGTGGGACGGGGGGGGCTGTCATGAGCGTGGGAATTGGGTGAGAAGCAGTGGAAAACTTGGCAGGATCTTACGGTTTTAACAGATCTAAAGAGAAAATGTATGACGACACAAGAACTGTTGCTGTCTTTTTTGTAATTCTCGTATTAATTTAAGAGTTTGTACTTCGAGTCCGTCAGTCTTTATTAAGGCCCACGGCCCATTGAGAAGCAGAAAAAAAAACCACTATTATAATTTTAATAAACTACGTAAAATCTCAGCATACATCATTCTAATACATCCCGCCTTAACTATGGAGGCCCAGGTGGCAGCCACTGCCAAATCGACCTTTTATCATCTTCGGCTGATTCGGCAGTTGGTTACTTTCCTCGACCGCGAGTAATTTAAAATCCGGGTTAGCCGTGACTCTCAGGAGCAAGCTGGCGGGGGGGTGGGGGAGGTTGCTAGAGCACGTGGCAAGTGACTTGGGCTGAATTTGACTGAGCAGAGCCTGTCGGCATGTTTCTGTGAGGGCAGTGAAGAAAACTGGCCCACCCCAAGCCGTATTACATCAGCTGGATCCCAGCCAGCAGAGCAGTTTAGATTTCTAAATGGGGTATTCTGTGCGAAGATTGACTCATTGGATTCTCAGTCATCCGGTACTCACTGGGGGGCTGTGCTTCGATCCAACATTGGCTTCTCTTATGTTCTTATAAGAGGGAATTAGATAAGCATGTGGAACAGAGGTCCATCCGTGGCTATGAACAGGGTACAGATAGCAACTCTCGGTCTGGGGCAAGGGATGCTCTGTAGTCTTGGTGCTTGGGGGGGGCAACAGTGGGAGGGCTTCTAGTATCCTGGCCCCACTGCTGGACCTCCTGAGGGCCCCTGGTGTTTTTGGCCACTGTGTGACACAGAGTGTTGGACTGGATGGGCCATTAGCCTGATCCAACATTGGCTTCTCTTATGTTCTTATGGCTTCCGGCTGGCTGTTGGAGGGTGGACTCCGTGTCCTTGTACCCCAGTGAGGTCCCCATCCTTCCCAAACTCCACCCATAAATCTCCAGGTGTTTCCCAACCTGGATCTGACAACTCGGGAGCCCTCCCTCCAGGTGCGGATCTTTAGAAGCGTTGTTTTGACAGCGGCCGCCGTCGCAGCTCAAGGACCGTCACTGTGTGACTGAAGGGAAAGCGGCGTGCGCGTGCAAGAATATGTTTTATTTTTATTTATTTAATTCCATTCCTATCCTGCCCTCCTTGCAAGCGGGCTCAGGGCGGGTTACAAATCACACAGTAACAATAGCATCAGTTAAAAAACCATATCTGTATACTAATAGCCAAGAGGCCCCCTCTGTGCGGATATCTAAATCCGCACATCGGGGGCACTTGGGGGGGGCAAAGAGGTATTCCTGCACACTTGCAGTGCAGTGAATGCAGAGTCGAGTGATTGAGAGAGACAAGTGGGGAGTGATTGGAGGATGAGAGAGTGTGGGAGGAGTTTTTGAAGTGGATCTGTGTGAGTGTCAGTTAGTCAGTTATAGAAACGTCAGTTAAAAAAAGTCAGTTGGATTTGTTCAGTTCGAGAGTTCAGTCAGTGAGAGTTCTGATAGTTCTGTGTGGGATCTAAAAGAGTGCAGTGTTATGTCTTAAAACGTGAGACTCTAAAGATCTAGAAGGAAGTTAGTGAGAGCCAGTTTGGTGTAGTGGTTAAGTATGCGGACTCTAATCTGGGAGAACCGGGTTTGATTCCCCACTCCTCCACTTGCACCTGCTGATGTGACCTTGGGTCAGTCACAAGCTCTGGCACAGCTGTCCTTGAAAAAGAGCAGTTTCTGTCAGAGCTCTCTCAGCCCCACCCACCTCACAGGGTGTCTGTTGTGGGGAGGGGAAGGGAAAAGGAGTTTGTAAGCCGCTCTGAGACTCCAAGTGAAGGGCGGGGTATAAATCCAATCTCTTCTTCTTCTTAAAATTGTCAAGAGCCTGTGTGGCTGCCTATATGAACGAGTGATTCCTGTTAGTGTTGGATCTGAGTGTCAAAAGAAAAACAAAAAGGAAAGGAAAAAGGACAGTGTGTGAGATATATCTGACAGACATATTTACAAGTCCCTTATTCCCAAACAGTTACAGAATAACCAACCTCATATTTTGTTCTTATTTCAATAAATCATCTTTTGTTCAAGTTTATCCCAGAATTCAGCTCTATCTTTCCTCAGGACCACATAGATCCCTGAAAAGCCCAGACTCTGGGTCACATTACCAATAGCAAAGGAGAGAAGGTTTGGAAGTCCTTAAATTCCTGGCGGCAGAAGAAAATACCCAGTTTGCAAAAGAAAAAAACACATATAAAGAGAGAACCAGTCCTCCCAAACTATAGGGGGATATTTAAATCCCCCCAAAAGTAAAAGAGCGTTCCTTGCGCATGCACAGAGAATGCTCTGGGAACTCTGCCTCGCCGCTGTTTGGGGGTGAGGTTCGGCGAGCAGGTGGCTGGGAGCCACTCAGGGCTCACTGCTGGGGGTGGGGGTGGGGGTAGGAGAAGGCCTGGTAGGCCCGGCGGCTGGGAGCCACTCAGGCCTGGTCGCCAAGGCCCGGGGGCGGGGGGGGGGGGCGCGAGTATCGCGGGTCCCGCTTCTTGTTTCTCATAAAACAGAAACGAAACAGAACCAGGTGGATTCATCTCGGCAACGATGCTCAGTTTGTTCTGGATCCATTTAGCCATTCACAAAACCAAAATAGGACCCACGGTAAGTAGGAAATACCAAAAATCAGCAAATACCGTGCTGCAGACGATTATAAAATATCTCAAATCATTTTAATATATTTTTTATTTTATATTTTTACAATTTTGTTCCCCATGTATTATTTATCATATAAGCCTTAATACATAGAAAGAATCATATATCAAAACATCTAAGTATCAATTTCAATTCAATTTCAAAACCTTTATTGGCATAGATCAGAATCATAAACCGTCACCCTTCAGTTCATGGATTAACATCTAAGTATCATCTCTTAATATATCTCAAAAGATATTGCACAACCCCTTTATTAATATCAGTCCTCCTTAATTGTACACAAGTTTTAAGAGGGAGGACTCCTTTATTTTGAATGAGTGCTCAGTCTTCCTCCAACAGAGGTCCAGATATCCTCCTGTTTCAGTGTCTTCCTCGGGGAGTTCAACAGATCTTTCCAAGCACAAGGTTGCCAAGTACCAAAATATTTATCCAAATTTTTCAATGAACGCTACAAAAAGTCTCTCTTAGTGAGCTCAAAGCTTCCTCCGAAGTGACGTGCTTTTTGGGATCCATTTAGCCAGCAGGGGAGGCCGAAATAGATTTGGACATCCGCCGCCTCATCCAAAGGCCCGCCGGATCAGCTCCGTCTTGCAGGCCCGGCGGAATTGTAGCAAATCCCGCAGGGCCCTGATTTCTAGAGCGAGCTTGTTCCACCAGGCGGGGGCCAGGGCAGAGAAAGCCATGACCCTAGTTGAGGCAACCCAAAAAAAGAGGGGGACAGAATCTAAACCAACCAAGCACCAACCTCCAAAGGAAGTTTAGAAAACTTATTGAGGGCCAAAAGTTAAAAACATAAGTAAGTGTACAAGAGTTTATTTCAAAGACATATAAAAACCTAGTAAAGGTAAAGGTTCCCTTGCTCGAAAGCCAGTCGAATCCGACTCTAGGGTTGCGGTGCTCATCTCTGTTTCCAAGCCGAAGAGCCAGCGCTGTCCGAAGACGTTTTCGTGGTCATGTGGCCGGCATGACTAAACACCAAGGCGCACGGAACGCTGTTCCCTTCCCACCGAAGTGGTACCTATTTATCTACTTGCAATTTCTTGCTTTCGAACTGTTAGGTTGGCAGGAGCTGGAACTAGAGATGGGAGCTCACTCCATCATGCGGCACACTCGGGTCTCGAACTGCTGAACTGCCGACCTTCCACAGCCTGCAGTTCAGTGTCTTAACCACTTGAGCCACCGCAGCTCCTTAAAAACCTAGCAGGGGCCCAAATAAAGCCTCAGAAAATGTTCAGAGTTAGAAATACACACTCAAAAAGGACAGCGTGTGACCTGACCTGACACGTTTCGGCTCACAAGAGCCTTCTTCAGAGGTCAAATAGTACACACAAAATACACAAAGCAACAGAGTCTCTGTAACACACATAAGGCAATTAACCATAAATAAAATAGGACCAAAATCGGAATGTTCCAATATGGAATTGAATGGTGCGCCAAACAGTTTCTATTTGGGGCCACAAATATATCTGGCCTTGTGTCACAAGTAGTTGTATATACTGGAAATAATGTGTACCTTCCAGTTCAGGTCCTAAGAGTGCAAACAGAGTTGCCTTGTCAGGAACAATGTGCCATCAACATGCAATAGACAATGTGACATCAATATGTAACAGCAAGCCGGACTTCCTTCGGGCCGGGGACATCCATTTTAAAACGGCCACGTTCGTTGTCAAAAGCATCCTGCTTAACAAGAGCTTCTGCCCGAACGAGTTACCGTTACAGTTAAGCATGATCTTCAGCCCCTGATGTTGTGCTGTCGGTTCCCGTGGCTGCTGTTTTGTGGTCGCGCCCACCACCCTGTGTCAGAATTCTGAAGGCACCCGCAAGCTCAGAAAGGTTGCGGGGCCCCACCTCCCGCAGTCACGGAGCAAGGGCGAGAGAGCATGCTTTTAACCCGTTTCCCTTTCTCCTTGCACATTGCAAGGAGGCGTTTCCTCTTGACGTTTCTTGGCTGGGCTTCCGCCCTGGTGATGGCACACAGGCAGCCCACCTGGATAATCTGCGCCTAGAGGCTGTCAGGGAGAACTCTTCCCTGTTGGTACTTGTGGATCTTCGGGCACCACCCGCCGTCTCTCGTTCCAGTGACTAGAACATCTGGTGTGTGTGGGGTTATTGGGCTCTCTCTGGATTCCACTGCTGATTTCAGATATCTGGTTGGCAGGAGGCCGTGGCTTGCCTTGCGGCTCTCAGCATACAGACAGACTGCTGCAGTTTGGATTTTGGAGCTGAGACGTCTTTGGGCATAAGAACATGAGAGAAGCCAATGTTGGCTCAGGCCAGTGGCCCATCCAGTCCAACACTCTGTGTCACACAGTGGCCAAAAATACCAGGTGCCCTCAGGAGATCCAGCAGTGGGGCCAGGACACTAGAAGCCCTCCCACTGTTGCCCTCCAAGCACCAAGAATACAGAGCATCCCTTGCCCCAGACATAAGACCATAAGAGAAGCCATGTTGGATCAGGCCAATGGCCCATCCAGTCCAACACTCTGTGTCACACAGTGGCCAAAAATACCAGGTGCCCTCAGGAGGTCCCGCTAGGACACTAGAAGCCCTCCCACTGTTGCTCCCCCCAAGCACCAAGAATACAGAGCATCACTGCCCCAGACTGAGAGTTCCTATCTATACCTTGTGGGTAATAGCCACTAATGGACTCCTGCTCCATATGCTTATCTAATTCCCTCTTGAAGCCGTCCATAATTGTAGCCGCCGCCACCTCTTGTGGCAGTGAATTCCATGTGTTAATCACTCTTTGGGTGAAGAAGGACTTCCTTTTATCCGTTCTAACCCAACCGCTCAGCAATTTCATGGAGTGCCCACGAGTTCTTGTCTTGTGAGAAAGGGAGAAAAGTACTTCTTTCTCTGCCTGCTCCATCCCATGCATAATCTTATAAACCTCGATCGTGTCACCCCTCAGCCGACGTCTCTCCAAGCTAAAGAGCCCCGAGCGCTTTAACCTTTCTTCATCGGGAAAGTGTTCCAACCCTTTGATCCTTCTAGTTGCCCTTTTCTGCACTTTTCCCAATGCTTTAATACCCTTTCTGAGGTGTGGTGACCAGAACTGTACACAGTACTCCAAATGAGGTCGCACCATCGATTTATACAGCAACACTATGATACTGGGTGATTTGTTTTGTCACGTGGCGACAAAAGCCTGGCGTGGTACCTGGCTTCATGAAGCAGCTAGAGGGCTGCGGTCTTACTACTAAACCCGCATTAGAAGGTTGTAATCAAGTGGATGAGGTCTCACTAACCTGTTAATGTTCTTTGAGGGGGTGAACAAACATGTGGACAAGGGGGATCCAATAGATATTGTTTACCTTGACTTCCAGAAAGCTTTTGATAAAGTTCCTCATCAAAGGCTCCTAAGTAAGCTCAAAAATCATGGGATAAAAGGACAAGTCCTTTTATGGATCAAAAACTGGCTAATTAATAGAAAACAGAGAGTGAGTATAAATGGGCAGTTCTCCCAGTGGAGGGGGGTAAGCAGTGGGGTACCACAGGGATCAGTACTTGGTCCACTGCTTTTTAACTTGTTCATTAATGATTTGGAGTTGGGAGTAAGCAGTGAAGTGGCTAAATCTGCGGATGATACGAAGTTGTTCAGGGTGGTGAAAACCAGTGAGGATTGTGAGGCACTCCAAAGGGATCTGTCAAAGTTGGGCGAGTGGGCGTCAACATGGCAAATGGGGTTCAATGTGGCCAAGTGCAAGGTGATGCACATTGGAGCCAAAAATCCTAAATATAAATACACATTGATGGGGTCTGAACTGGCAGAGACAGATCAAGAGAGAGATCTTGGAGTTGTAGTAGATAACTCACTGAAAATGTCGAGACAGTGTGTGACTGCAATAAAGAAGGCCAATGCTATGCTGGGGATTATTAGGAAGGGTATTGAAAACAGATCAGCCAATATAATAATGCCCCTATATAAATCAATGGTGAGACCTCATTTGGAATACTGTGTGCAGTTCTGGGCACCACACCTTAAAAAGGATATTATAGCTTTGGAAAAAGTGCAGAAAAGGGCAACTCGAATGATAAAAGGGTTGGAACACTTTCCCTATGAGGAAAGGTTAAAGCGCTTAGGGCTCTTTAGCTTGGAGAAAAGACGACTGAGGGGTGACATGATCGAGGTTTATAAGATTATGCATGGGAAAGAGCAGGTAGAGAAAGAGGTACTTTTCTCCCTTTCTCACAATACAAGAACCCGTGGGCACTCCATGAAATTGCTGAGCGGTCGGGTTAGAACGGATAAAAGGAAGTACTTCTTCACCCAAAGAGTGATTAACACATGGAATTCACTGCCACAGGAAGTGGTGGGTGCTACAAGCATGGACGGCTTCAAAAGGGAATTAGATAAGCATATGGAGCAGAGGTCCATCAGTGGCTATTAGCCACAAGGTATAGCTAGGGGCTCTGGGGCAAGTGATGCTCTGTCTTCTTGGTGCTTGGGGGGGGCAACAGTGGGAGGGCTTCTAATGTCCTGGTCCCACTGGTGGACCTCCTGATGGCCCCTGAGTTTTGGCCACTGTGTGACACAGAGTGTTGGACGGGATGGGCCTTTGGCCTGATCCAACATTGGCTTCTCTTATGTTCTTATGTCTGGGGCAGTGATGCTCTGTCTTCTTGGTACTTGGGGGGCAACAGTGGGAGGGCTTCTGGTGTTCTGGCCCCACCGGTGGACCTCCTGATGGCCCCTGAGTTTTGGGCACTGTGTGACCCAGAGTGTTGGACTGGATGGGCCTTTGGCCTGATCCAACATTGGCATCTCTTATGTTCTTATGTCGTGCGGGCATCCAGACTGAATCAGTCAAGAGCGGCAATCTTTTGCCTGCTGTCGATGGGCTTGCCAGAATGTTTTCAGAGTCTGGGCGTGGCATTGGACCAGGTTCTTTCCCTGGGGGCCCAAGTAACACCTGTGGCTGGTACAGGGAGTGTCTTCTATCCGTCACACCTGTTCTGTAACGGAGGAAGGATTCTTGGAATAGGATTTGTCGTCCTCATACTCTGTAAACTCTTGACTGCTGATATTCGCTGCGCTGGGGGCAGGGTTCCCTCTAAGCTAAGTTAGTGTGAGCTAGCTCACAGTTTTTTAGCCTCTGGCTCACACATTTTTGTCTTGGCTCAGGAAGGAGGACTCCAGAGCAGACTAATTCATGCAGCAGTCAAATCACTCACTCAGGACTTTAATGCCAGGAGCTCACAGAGTAGAATTTTTGCTCACAAGACCCCACAGCTTAGAGGGAACGTTGGCTGGGGGCTGCCCTTGGGAGCAATTTGGATGTTTCTGCTGGCTGCAGAATACTGCAGCCCACTTTCGGGAGTATAATAGAGAGGTGGGAATGCACACATGCAGTTCTGCAAGAGTTTGTTTGTTTGTTAGATTTATACCCCGACCTCCCCGCCAAAGCAGGCCCCGTTAACACTGGTTGCTGGACAGCTGTTGGGGTTGTCTTGAAGGTTCAGGGATGGCAACCATGAAAGAAACACCGTGATAGAACAAAACACACTTCTACTAATATGTACTTGTATTTTCACATATTGATTTACTTGCAGTACGGACTCTAGTATATCTTATATACATACAAAAACCTAAAGTACATTGTATCTACTAATAGAAAAGTCCACAGCTACAAAGACCTATTCCAACGCCGCCGACCCCCCATTACCAGAGGGCAGGGCCGGCCTGCCCCGACACCGCCGAATCCCCCAGATCCCACGGGCCAACTGGGCGACGCCACCCCAGATGAGCGACAGGCCCCGCGGAAGGAAGCCCCCGGAGGAAAAGAGGAAACCGCGCTGGGCCACTGGCCCGGCGCAAGGGCCCGCCCACGGCACAGAACAGCTTGGGAAGGGGGAAACATGAGGGGGGCATGGCCAGCGGATCGGGGGAGAGAGAGCGTATTGTCCGACCGGCCAAGGGAGAGCAGAGGGTGGTGATGTAACCTCCTCCTCTCCCCATAGTCTGAGGCCTCTGTGGTTCCTCGAGGAGGTGGGGCACGGTGGCTGACACTCTGCAGCAATCAGGGTTTTTACAAATTCGACCCCTAAGGGGGTCAAAAGGGGTAAAATGTGCTCTTCCCCATTGGTACCTATGCGGCTGCCAGGCTGCTGCCTCCTTGCACCCCCCCACACTCCGATTGGCCAGTTGCAGTGCTCAGCGTTCTGAGGTTAAAAAAAAAAAAAAGTACAGGGTCTGCAGAGAGCTAATGACAGCTGAGGAAATCAGGAGTGGCCAACCGCCTGTGGGGGGAAGCAAAGCTGCTGGCCCAGCCTCCCTATGGCTTCAGACATGCTCCCCCCTCCTACACCTGAAGGCGGGTTAACCAGCAGTTGCAGGGTGCTTAAAGCCACAAGGGAGCCTGCCCCAGCAGTAACGCCTTAGTGATCCTGCCAGCCCCACCTCCACAGTGGCTTCTAATACTCCTCCCCCTCCCCCTCCTACACTGGACAGGCAGCTGCCTGTCAGGTGTAGGAGAGGAGGTGAGATGCTTACAGCCGCCAGGCACGTTTGCTCAGCAAGATTGCCTTAGCCCTGCTGCTGGCCCAGCCTCCCTGATGTCTTTAAACATAATCCCCCCAACACCTAACAGGCAGTTGTCTGTCAGGTGCAGCAGCGGTTGCAGGGTGCTTAAAGCCATGAGGGAGCCCGCCCCAGCAGTCTACAGAGAGGTCCTTCAGTAGAGAAAAAAAAAGTACATACATCTCACTTCATTTTTTACACTACAGTCTTCTCCATTAGAATTCCTACAACAAATGTTACATTTCAGACTTTACATCATCTGTACAGACATTACGCACAGCGAAGAATGCGTAGCAGGCTAGTCTTTGGATAAAACTTTGTTGGTCTTAAGGGTGCCACTGGACTCAAACTATTTTCTTTTACATGTTGACACAGAGAGTACTCCGTCTTTCTGTGTTATACCTCTGAAGATGCCAGTCACAGCTGCTGGCGAAACGTCAGGTCCTACAATGCCAAGACCGTGGCCGCACAGCCCGGAAAATCCACAACAACTATTTTCTTTAACGTTTATGCCTGTATGTAGCGTGTAGTAGAGGTAGACTCTGGTGTTTATTATTTATTTATTTCATTCAACTTTCTATCCCGCTCACCCCCCCTAAGGGGCTCTGAGCGGCTTACAATTCTAATTCCGAACGATCCTAATCTAGGGCCACATGTATGTTGGGGAGGTGAGTTTCCAGGTCCTACAATGCCAAGACCGTGGCCGCACAGCCCGGAAAATCCACAACAACTATTTTCTTTAACGTTTATGCCTGTATGTAGCGTGTAGTAGAGGTAGACTCTGGTGTTTATTATTTATTTATTTCATTCAACTTTCTATCCCGCTCACCCCCCCTAAGGGGCTCTGAGCGGCTTACAATTCTAATTCCGAACGATCCTAATCTAGGGCCACATGTATGTTGGGGAGGTGAGTTTCCTACCCGGCACCCTTGTTCTGTAGCAGATCTTCTTCCTTGTGAGGGGACAGTCCGGCGGCGACCCTTCTTCGGCGCTGGTCTTCGTGGTTCCACCTCTCCGGCTGTCGTAACTCCGCCTCCAGGCCAGGGCCACTTTGTGCTTCTGCGCATGCTCGCAGCGGCCTCCGTCCAAATCAGGCTCCGGCCTGCCGCGTGGCTCCACCTCCGCGCCTAGTTGTTCCGGCCTCCTTCATCCATCGCCTCGTCTCGCCAGCCGCCATTTTTGTCCGCCACCGCCACTCATCACTCATTGTTCTCCGTTCTCCGCCGTTGCCGCTACAACCGAGGTGGGTGCCCCCCGCTCTAATAGCAGGTCCCCATTTTATCTACTTGCCCTTTAACGGGCTTTCGAACCGCTGGGTCGACGGGAGCTGGGACATAGGGCCAGGAGCTCACCCTGACCGCGGTGGGGGATCGAACAGTCAGAGCTGTTCGCCCAGATGTTTAAAGCAGGCTTCCCTTACTGCCTGCCCAGTAATGTTGTTTGATTTCTGGATCACAAGTAAAGAACGTATGTACATGTGTGCTTCCAGTGTAGCAGATGCGATTGATGTGAGAACTAAATGGTTTGCTCTCTGCCGCTTAGCAGACTCCTTTATTCGGGTTACATGCTTCCGTATCTCGGTTAGTGTGGTTTGGCTGCAAGTTTTAACCGAGTAATTTGCCTCTGCCTGAAAACATCACAGGTGGGCAAAAATAGAACTCTGCTTGCCATACCCAAAGCAAGCCTGTGGTTTTTGACGGGAGAGGACTTCAGGCTAGACACTTCTCAAAACCCCCCCCCCACCGCCTTAATTTTTGTAGTGCTCTCCTTTGGAATTGTATCTTCTTCTTTTTATCTCGCTGGGGAGACTCAAGCCAGTGTATCAAATTCCCCTTGAAGCTGCCTTATACTGAAGCAGACTCTTGGTCTATCAAGGTTAGTATTGCCTATTTAGACTGGCAGGAGCTCTCCAGGGTCTCAGGCAGAAGTCTTTCCCATCACCTGCTGCCTGGCCATTTGAACTAGAGATGCCAGGGATTGAACCTGGTACCGTCTGCATACCAAGCAGAGGCTCTGCCACTGAGCCAGGGTCTCAGGTCAAGGTCTTTCTCATCACCTGCCTGGTCCTTTTTACCTGGAGATGCCGGGGATTGAACCTGGGACCTTCTGCATGCCAAGCAAGGGCTCTGCCACTGAGCTACGGCCCCTCCCCAGGAAACTAGTTGGAAGCCAAGTGTTAGTTGCTCTGAGGTTTATGGGGGAAGATCAGGGACATGGTGCCATCAATGACCACACGTGAAGCTGCCCTCTGCCAGTTCAGAACCTTGGTCCATCAATACAAGAACTCGTGGGCAATGCTCCCTCTAAGCTGTGGAGACTTGTGAGCAAAAATTCTACGTTGTGAGCTACTGGCCTTAAAGTTGTTAGTGAGCAATTTGGCTACTGCATCAATTAGTTTGCTCTGGAGCCAGAATCCTTCCTGAGCTAAGACAAAAATGTGTGAGCTGGAGGCTAAAAAACTGTGAGCTGGCTCACCCTAACTCAGCTCAGAGGGAACACTGCTCGTGGGCACTCCATGAAATTGCTGAGCATTAAAATGTCTCAAATTAAAACAACGCAGACCAAAATACAATCATCACCAGGAACTAATGTTACAGTGGGGAAGCTAACAGGAACTGCCCCCAAAGAAATGCAAAATATGATTTCTGATGCTGTGAATCCGCTGAAAGGGCAAATGGATCAGTTACTCCAACAGATGAAACAATTAACGGAGCAGTTTGCAAATAGTACACAGGTTATGCAAAAGCAAATAGCTGAAAATACAGCAGAGATTGGAGAACTGAAAAAAGCAAAAGAGAAGACAGAGGAGAAGACCAGTGAAATAGAAGAAGATATGAGAACGATGGAAGAGAAGCAGAGAGATTATGAACAAGAGTTAATCCAGCTGCAGATGGATAAGGCGGCATACATGCTAAGATTTCAGAATATCCCTGAAGAGAAGGATGAAGATCTTGCAGAGAAAATGGCTAATATACTAGCTGAACATACGAACATAGAAAAGGATGACATGTTAAAAGAATTTGACCAAGTATATAGAATGAACTCGGCATATGCAAGACGAATGAAGGTACCAAGAGAGATACAAGCTCGTTTCTATAAAAGAATGGCAAGGGACAAAATATTGAGAGAAGTTAACGTGAAAGCACTCAAATTTCAAGAGATGGAAGTAAAAGTGTTAAAGGAAATCCCGTGGAGAGTGAGAGAGAAGAGAAGGAATTATTCCAAACTGACATGGTTATTAAAGAAAAATGGGATACAATACAGATGGCTCCTTCCAGAAGGTCTGGCTTTTTCCATGCAAGAGAAAAAGTATTG
>NW_015159807.1:52069-52180 GCF_001447785.1 Gekko japonicus
GGTTGGAACACTTTCCCTATGAGGAAAGGTTAAAGCGCTTAGGGCTCTTTAGCTTGGAGAAAAGACGACTGAGGGGTGACATGATCGAGGTTTATAAGATTATGCATGGGA
>NW_015159807.1:52335-58236 GCF_001447785.1 Gekko japonicus
ACATGTTATGTGTAGTAGAGTGTCTGTTTGTAGTGTGTAGATTTGTTTGTTGTAGATTATAAAAGAAAAATTAATAAAAGTGTACCTATGGGTACTTGAAAAAAAGAAATTGCTGAGCAGTCGGGTTAGAACAGATAAAAGGAAGTACTTCTTCACCCAAAGAGTGATTAAGACATGGAATTCATTGCCACAGGAGGTGGCGGCGGCTACAAGCACAAATGGCATCAAGAGGGAATTAGATAAGCATATGGAGCAGAGGTCCATCAGTGGATATGAGCCACAAGGCAGAGATTGGAACTCTCGGTCTGGGGCAAGGGATGCTCTGTCTTCTTGGTGCTGGGGGGGGATCACTGCGGCAGGACGTGGTGGCAGTTACAAGCATAGACAGCTTCAAGAGGGGATTGAAGAAACTTATGGAGCAGAGGCCCATCGGTGGCTATGAGCCACAAGGTACAGATAGGAACTCTCAGTCTGGGGCAAGTGATGCTCTGTCTTCTTGGTGCTGGGGGGGGGGTTCAACAGTGGGAGGGCTCCTGGTGTCCTGGCCCCACTGCTGGACCTCCTGAGGGCACCTGGTGTTTTTGGCCACTGTGTGACGGAGTGTTGGACTGGATGGGCCATTGGCCAGATCCAACATTGGCGTCTCTTATGTTCTTATGTCTACTCAGACTGTCATTGGCTTTCCAGGATCTTCCGTGGGGGTCTTTCGCAATGCCTGTTACCTGATCCTTTTAAGTGGAGATGCCAGGGTGTCAGACTCTCAGTCAAGTTACCCTCGACAACAGTCTCTTTGACAGTGATGCGTTTATTGAGATACTAGGAAAAAGGCTCGTTGTGGAAATAAATACAACGGCCTCTAGAAAGAGGCTCTGGGCGGGTGCTCTGGCCTTGGACACTCAGTGTCAATTTGCTGTGGCGACCTCAGCAGGGTATAATAACACTGAGTCCACCATTTTCTCGAGAGGTAATGATCTCTGCTATCTAAAGAACGTAATTTTGAGTGATCTCCAGCCCTCATTTGGAGATTGGCAACGATGGTTCCCCAGAAGGGAGTGGTTGGTTTGGAGGGTGGAGTCTATGGCTTTGTACCTGTCCGAGGTCCCACGCCTTCTGAAACCTCACCCTCTCCAGGCTCCATCCCTCACATTCTAGAGGCAAAAGCCAATCAAGTCGCATATGCAAACGACCTCTGTGTTCCAAGGCAAAGGCCAATGAGGCTGCATATGCAAATAACCTCTGTGTTCTGACTGGCTATGGGGGGGAGGGAGATTCTGAGTGACATACCAGGGCACCAACCAATTCCAGAACGTGTGGAATGTTCTAGAGAAGTGCCACCACCATTCGGCTTTTATATATAAGGGAGATATGCACGATCCAGGACATCACGTGTTAGAACTGAAGTTTTTTGGTGGGTGTATGGTTAATATAGGTAGTTCAGACAGATCCCTCTTCCCTCCCCCCATGTACACGTCAGGAGCACCCGCCTAGCCTCGCCATCTCAACCAAAAGGAAAACATATGGTTGGGTTATCTACTGCTAAAGCTGGTACCAGAAGCTTCAAGGACACCTCTCCCTGGGAAATGGAAAGGAGGCACATCTTGCAGGAAAAGTTATGGCGCCTAAAAGCAAAGGTTCTCACTCTCTCAACACCCCCCTCCCCTCCCCGTAGGAATCCCCTCCCCCCAAATAACGATGACAACCTAAGCAAGCTGGGGCCTTCCGCATGCAGACACTCTACCATGCCGCTGAGCCACAGTCCCTACATTTAAATAAAACTCTAGAGTCCAGTTCATAGCAATTGATGAGCCACAAGGGCTGGTGCTGGTTCTACCAAGGTGGCTCCCACGGGGCCACAGGCTACAAGCTGCAGGCCTTACGGTGCCTGCAGAAAAGGGAGGACTGGGTTCTAGGATGGGAGATACCCTGGAGACTTCAGGGTTGGAGCCTGGGGAGGGTGGGTTCTTTGCGGAGGGGAGGGGAGTCCCTGGGGTATAGTGCCATGGAGTCCACCCTCCAGAGCGGCCATCTCCTCCAGGGGAACTGATGTGTTGTATGGAGAGCAATTGTAGCAGGTGTAGATCTCCAGGGGCCAACAGGAGGCTGCTGGCAACGCTATTCGTTGACCTGGCTGAGTTGCTTGCAGCCCGTTTCCCGGACTGTTGGTTGAGTAGTTGACTGGCTGTTCAGTATCCTTTAAGCTGCAGAGATACATGTGGACAAAAGACAGTACAGACGCTGAGCTGGGTCAGATTTAGCATTTGGTTACTCCCTCCCTTCAACATGCCGCAGATGCTTCCTGTGCAAACACAGCTGCGGGCTGAGGCCCGGACCTTCAGAAACTTCTGAGCACGTGACACGCTTTTCACTATGCAGGGAAGGAAGCTAGCAGGGTGTCAAATGCAGGAGTGGAAAAGAACCCGCTTCGGCTTTCTGCCGGACTGGCTGATTGTAAGAACATCAGACCAGGGAGGGTCCCTCTAGACCAGCATCCCATCTCACACAGGGGCCAGCCAGTCCCTCTGGAGGGCCAGCAACAGGGCAGAGAGGCTGAGGCCTTCCCCTGATAAGGACACCAGAAGAGCCCTGCTGGGTCAGACCAGGGAGGGTCCCTCTAGTCCAGCCTCCCGTCTCACACAGGGGCCAGCCAGCTCCTCCGGAGGGCCAGCAACAGGCCAGGGAGGCCGAGGCCTTCCCCTGAGAAGGACACCAGAAGTGCCCTGCTGGGTCAGACCAGGGAGGGTCCCTCTAGTCCAGCCTCCCGTCTCACACAGGGGCCAGCCAGTCCCTCCGGAGGGCCAGCAACAGGGCAGGGAGGCCGAGGCCTTCCCCTGAGAAGGACACCAGAAGAGCCCTGCTGGGTCAGTCCAGGGAGGGTCCCTCTAGTCCAGGCTTCCGTCTCACACAGGGGCCAGCCAGTCCCTCTGCAGGGCCAGCAACAGGGCAGAGAGGCCGAGGCCTTCCCCAGTGTTGCCTTCTGCCCATCAGCTTCATTCGATGCGCTCCAGTATTTGGGAGAGGGAGAGAAAGTTCGCATTGTCAACTCTCTCCACCTCATGCACAAATTTATAAACCTTTATCAGTCCCCACAGCCCCCCCCCCCCCCCCGGTTTCTTTTCTGAACAGAAAAGTCTCAGGCTCTTCAGGGAAGGGGCTCCAACCCCCTCATCCTCTAGGTCGCCCTCCTCGGTACTTTTTCCAGCTCTGCGATGTGCTTTTGAAGATGGGGAAAGCCCCCCCCCTTTTCCCCATACGAAATCCGTCAGAACTTTATTTGGAGGACGGAGTCGTCTTCTGAGAGATGGCGCTTTGCGGAAGGCGGCTTTCGGAGCAGAAGTTTCCTTTTTGCCCACTTTCCCCCCCCGCTGACAAACTCTTGTTCAGCTTGAGATGTCGTGGGTTTCCTGTCTGGTTAATAAATTGTACTTTTGCACGTATTTGCTGCTCTTTTCTTCTGGGTGCCATGGTTCTCCTCCAACACTGTCAGACGGAGCTGATCAGAACATACCGCGGTCAGGTTTGCTCAGAGAGCCAGCATGGGGTGGCCGGAGAGCGTCAGGCTAGGATTAGAGATGCTCTGGTCTGAATCCCCACTTGGCCGCGTGGTGACCTTGGGTCACGACCACTAATCCTTCTTTGCATTTCAGTGAATGCAATATACCGGCAAACCTAGACAGCCTCATAGAAAGTAGAGACATCATCACCCTGCCAACAAAAGTCCGTATGGTCAAAGCAATGGTATTCCCAGTAGTCATGTATGGCTGCGAGAGTTGGACTATAAGGAAGACCGAGCGCCGTAGAATAGATGCTTTCGAATTACGGTGCTGGAGAAGACTCTTGAGAGCCCCTTGGACTGCAAGGAGATCAGATCGGTCAGTCCTAAAAGGAATCAACCCCGACTGTTCCCTGGAAGGCCAGATAATGAAACTGAAGCCCTCACTGGAGAAGACCCTGATGCTGGGAAAGACTGAAGGTCAAAGAAGATGGGGACAGCAGAGGATGAGAGGGTTAGACAGTGTTACCGATGCAACGAACGTGAAATTGAGCAAACTCTGGAGCACAACGGAAGACAGGAGGGCCTGGCGTGATGTGGTCCGTGGGGTGGCGCAGAGTCGGACTCGACCGTGTGACTGAGCAACAAAAAAGTTGTGAATTGTGGATGGTCTTCCCTTGGTGGGTGTTGTTTGTAGCTTCCGGGTAGTGGCTGGAGATCTCCTGGGGTTACAACTGATCTCCTGAAATCATAGAATCATAGAATGTTAGAGCTGGAAGGGGCCTCGAGTGCATCTAGTCCAACCCCCTGCTCTCTGCAGGAGCAGAGCCGAAAGAGAGCCCTACAACAGACCCAGAAGATGGTCGTCCAGCCTCCACTTGAAAACGTCCACTGAAGGAGCACCCACCACTTCCCGAGGCAGCCTGTTCCACTGCTCAACCACTCTGACAGTTAGGAAGTTTATCCTGATATTTAGCTGGTAACGACTCCCTTGTAGTTCCCACCCATTAGACCTAGTCTTGCAATCCAGAGCAAGATAGACTAGATCTGCTCCATCTTCTACATGACAGCCCTTCAAATATTTGAAGACTGCAATTATGTCCCCTCTAAGCCTTCTCTTTCCCAGGCTAAACAAACCCAACTCTTTCAGCCTTTCCTCGTAAGACTTGGATTCCAACCCTCTCACCCTCCTGGTTGCCCTCTTCTGGACACGCTCGAGCTCGTCAGCGTCCTTCCTCAAATGTGGTGCCCAAAACGGGACACAATACTCCAGGTGAGGCCTGACCATAGCAGAATAGAGCGGAACAACCACCTCCCGTGATCCGGACACGATGCTTCTGTTAATGCATCCTAAGATTGCATTCGCTTTCTTCGCAGTCACATCACGCTGCAGGCTCATGTTCAGGAGACCGAGATCAGTCCCCCTGGCCGCTTTGGAAGGTGGTCTGTAGGACATTATACCCCATAGAAGCCCCTCGCCTCCCCAAACCCTGCCTTCCTTAGGCTCCAAAACCCCCTCCAAATCTCCAGCTATTTCCCAACCCGGAGCACCACCCGTGCCCGGAGCCGGCAACCCTCGGTCCCAGGGTGAGGGAAGAGCGCCTTGCCCAAAGTGTCACGGCTGAGCTGAGTCATTCCCGTTTCTCACCCTGATCAATCAGTGCTCCAGAGATTCCTTCATGCCAATAAAGCTTCAAGCATCGGCGGCGGGACAAGCCCTTGCAGGCTTGGCTGAATCTGACAGCGCTTGCCTGCTTCTTTCTGTACAGAGCAGGGTTGCCAATTCCAGGTGGGGGAAATGCCTGGAGGTCTTGGGGGTTATACAAATAGATTCCCAGTCAAAAAAGAGAAGTCAAAATGAGGAGGAGTGTCCATTGATTTTAATTACAGTTAAAACTAGAAATGTGGGGGGGGGGAGAACGTTTCCCCCCGTTTGTTCCCTGAAGCCTTTTTTGTTTTTTCCCGAAAAATTGGAAAAATTGGAAAAAGAAGAGAAAAGGGGAAAAAAATATTATGCAACGTTTTATTTTAACATGATGAATAAAATATTTTAAGGCAAAATACATATGGTATCAGATTGATCTAATTTCTATGCACTGAGGACAAGCAAGTCCTAGGTTACAAACTGAACTCTCCAATGCAAGAACAAAATGCATTTCTTCATTTAGGAGGTGCTATTGTCAGAAGAAAATAAAAAGGTTTCCGTTTTGTTTTTGCATGTGGGTGGGTATTCTGTTTGTAATAATTGTTTGGATACACTATATTTTTAATATGATAATTTCATGCCAAGTAAAAATTTCCATAGTCATATTTTATGTTCCTAAAGTAACAGAATGACTTTCAATCTGGAAAAGAGAAAAGAAGTGCTAAGGTAGCATTTTCCCAATTTCCCCAAAAATTTCCGTCTCCCC